>NC_053023.1:701271999-701529425 GCF_003073215.2 Triticum urartu
GGATCCTCTGGTACGACGAATTCGTCATCGCCGAGGCTTGCCTCGTCTTCAGAGGGGGGGCATGTAATTATCATCCTCCGTCTCTCCATCTACAGCTCTCTCAGGAGGGCTGGCTCCTCCATCCTCCTGCTCTAAATCTTGCTGGAGGGGATTGTTATTTTCTTCGGCACTATCCGGCATGTTATTATCTCCTGTGCCGGTATCACCACTTTTGCTTTCGCGGGACTTAGAGCAGCGCCGCTGACATCGGCGCTTGGGTTGCCTCTTGGAGGGGTCATCCTCCACTATCTCGTCGCCATTGCCTTCTTTGGGTGTATCCACAATGTATATATCGTATGATGAGGTGGCTGTCTAGTGCCCTGTGGGCAGTGGTTCCTCTTCGTCTCCCGCATCGTCATCCATACCGTCGATGTCTTCGGAGTCGAAGTCGAGCATGCCGGTTAAGTCATCGACAGTGGCTACAAAGTGGGTGGTGGGTGGGCCGCGAATTTCTTCGTCGTCCGTATCCCAGTCCTGCCGAACATAGTTCGGCCAGGATCCTCCTGACAGGTAGAGAGACCTTAATGAGTTCAGTATGTCGCCAAAGGGCGAGTGCTGAAAAATATCCGCGGAGGTAAACTCCATGATCGGCGCCCAATCGGATTCGATAGGAACGGGCGCAGGCGGCTCGGAGTCCGTGGTCGGAGAAGGATCCGGCAGTTTAACAATACGACTCTGGTGCAAGGTGTTGGAAATATGCCCTAGAGGCAATAATAAAAGCATTATTATTATATTTCCTTTTTCATGATAATTGTCTTTATTCATGCTATAATTGTGTTATCCTGAAATCGTAATACATGTGTGAATAATAGACACCAACATGTCCATAGTAAGCCTCTAGTTGACTAGCTCGTTGATCAACAGATAGTCATTGTTTCCTGACTATGGACATTGGATGTCATTGATAACGAGATCAGATCATTAGGAGAATGGTGTGATGGACAAGACCCAATCCTAAACATAGCACAAGATCGTATAGTTCGTTTGCTAGAGTTTTCCATTGTCAAGTATCCTTTCCTTAGACCATGAGATTGTGTAACTCCCGGATACCGTAGGAGTGCTTTGGGTATACCAAACGTCACAACGTAACTGGGTGACTATAAAGGTATACTACGGGTATCTCCAAAAGTGTCTGTTGGGTTGACACAGATCAAGACTGGGATTTGTCACTCCGTATGACGGAGAGGTATCACTGGGCCCACTCGGTAATGCATCATCATTATGAGCTCAAAGTGACCAAGTGTCTAGTCATGGGATCATGCATTACGGTACGAGTAAAGTGACTTGCCGGCAACGAGATTGAACGAGGTATTGGGATACCGACAATCGAATCTCGGGCAAGTAACATACTGATTGACAAAGGGAATTGTATACGGGGTTGCTTGAATCCTCGACATCGTGGTTCATCCGATGAGATCATCGAGGAGCATTTGGGAGCCAACATGGGTATCCAGATCCCGCTGTTGGTTATTGGCCGGAGAGTCGTCTCGGTCATGTCTACGTGTCTCCTGAACCCGTAGGGTCTACACACTCAAGGTTCGGTGACGCTAGGGTTGTAGGGATATGTATATGCAGTAACCCGAATGTTGTTTGGAGTCCCGGATGAGATCCCGGACGTCACGAGGAGTTTCGGAATGGTCCGGAGGTAAAGAATTATATATAGGAAGTGCTGTTTCGGCCATCGGGACAAGTTTCGGGGTCACCGGTATTGTACCGGGACCACCGGAAGGGTCCCGGGGGTCCACCGGGAGGGGCCACCTGCCCTGGGGGCCACATGGGCTGTAGGGGTGTGCGCCTTGGCCTATATGGGCCACGGGCACCAGCCCCAAGAGGCCCATGCGCCAAGAGATAAGGAAAGGAAGAGTCCTAAAGGGGGAAGGCACCTCCTAGGTGCCTTGGGGAGGATGGACTCCTCCCTTGGCCGCCGCCCCCTAGGAGATTGCATCTCCTAGGGCCGGCGCCCCCCCTTAGGCTTCCTATATATAGTGGGGGAAGGAGGGCCTCTCAACCCATGCCTTTGGTGCCTCCCTCTCCCTCTCCAACACCTCCTCCTCCACCGTAAAGCTTGGCGAAGCCCTGATGGAGTACTGCAGCTCCACCACCACCACGCCGTCGTGCTGCTGCCGGAGCCATCTTCCTCAACCTCTCCTTCCCCTTGCTGGATCAAGAAGGAGGAGACGTCACGCTGACTGTATGTGTGTTGAACACGGAGGTGCCGTCCGTTTGGCGCTAGGATCTCCGGTGATTTGGATCACGTCGAGTACGCCTTCCTCATCCCCGTTCTTTGAACGCTTCCGCGCGTGATCTACAAAGGTATGTAGATGCAATCCGATCACTCGTTGCTAGATGAACTCCTAGATGGATCTTGGTGAAACCGTAGGAAATTTTTTGTTTTCTGCAACGTTCCCCAACAGTGGCATCATGAGCTAGGTCTATGCGTAGTTCTCTTGCACGAGTAGAACACAATTTGTTGTGGGCGTTGATGTTGTCAACTTTTCTTGCCGCTACTAGTCTTATCATGCTTCAACGGTATTGTGGGATGAAGCGGCCCGGACCAACCTTACACGTACGCTTACGTGAGACCGGTTCCACCGACTGACATGCACTAGTTGCCTAAGGTGGCTGGCGGGTGTCTGTCTCTCCCACTTTAGTTGGAGCGGATTCAATGAAAAGGGTCCTTATGAAGGGTAAATAGAAGTTGACAAATCACGTTGTGGCTTTAACATAGGTAAGAAAATGTTCTTGCTAGAGCCCTTTTTTCAGCCACGAAAACTTGCAACAACAATTAGAGGACGTCTAACTTGTTTTTGCAGCAAGTGTTCTGTGATGTGATATGGCCAAAGTTGTGATGAATGATGAATGATATATATGTGATGTATGAGATGTTCATGCTATTGTAATAGGAATCACGACTTGCATGTCGATGAGTATGACAACCGGCAGGAGCCATAGGAGTTGTCTTTATTTTTGTGTGACTTGCGTGTCATTAAGAAACGCCATGTAAATTACTTTACTTTACTGCTAAACGCGTTAGCCGTAGTAGTAGAAGTAATAGTTGGCGAGCAACTTCATGGAGACACGATGATGGAGATCATGGTGTCATGCCGGTGACAAGATGATCATGGAGCCCCAAGATGGAGATCAAAGGAGCTATGTGATATTGGCCATATCATGTCACTGTTATTATTTGATTGCATGTGATGTTTATCATGTTTTGTACATCTTGTTTGCTTAGAACGACGGTAGTAAATAAGATGATCCCTCATAATAATTTCAAGAAAGTGTTCCCCCTAACTGTGCACCGTTGCGACAGTTCGTTGTTTCGAAGAACCACGTGATGATCGGGTGTGATAGATTCCAACGTTCACATACAACGGGTGTAAGACAGATTTACACATGCAAACACTTAGGTTGACTTGACGAGCCTAGCATGTACAGACATGGCCTCGGAACACAGAAGACCGAAAGGTCGAGCATGATTCGTATAGAAGATACGATCAACATGAAGATGTTCACCGATGTTGACTAGTCCGTCTCACGTGATGATCGGACACGGCCTAGTTAACTCGGATCATGTTATACATAGATTACAGGAGGGATGTCTATCTAAGTGGGAGTTCATTGAATAATTTGATTAGATGAACTTATTTATCATGAACTTAGTCTAAATTTTTTTACAATATGTCTTGTAGATCAAATGGCCAACGTAGTCCTCAACTTCAACGCGTTCCTAGAGAAAACCAAGCTGAAAGACGATGGCAGCAACTACACGGACTGGGTCCAGAACTTGAGGATCATCCTCATAGTTGCCAAGAAAGATTATGTCCTACAAGCACCGCTGGGTGATGCACCTGTTCTCCCTGCAGAACAAGACGTTATGAGCGCTTGGCAGGCACGTACCGATGACTACTCCCTCGTTCAGTGCGGCATGCTTTACAGCTTAGAGCCGAGGCTCCAAAAGCGTTTTGAGAGACACGGAGCATATGAGATGTTCGAAGAGCTGAAAATGGTTTTCCAAGCTCATGCCCGGGTCGAGAGATATCAAGTCTCCGACAAGTTATTCAACTATAAGATGGAGGAAAATAGTTCTGTCAGTGAGCACATACTCACTATGTCTGGGTTACATAACCGCTTGACTCAGCTGGGAGTTAATCTCCCGGATGACGCGGTCATTGACAGAATCCTCCAGTCGCTTCCACCGAGCTACAAGAGCTTTGTGATGAACTTCAATATGCAGGGGATGGAAAAGACCATTCCTGAAGTATTTGCAATGCTGAAATCAGCAGAGGTAGAAGTCAAAAAGGAACATCAAGTGTTGATGGTGAATAAAACCATTAAGTTCAAGAAGGGCAAGGGTAAGAAAGCCTTCAAGAAGGACGGCAAGGGAGTTGCCGCACCCGGCAAGCAAGCTGCCGGGAAGAAGCCAAAGAATGGACCCAAGCCCGAGACTGAGTGCTTTTATTGCAAGGAAAGTGGTCACTGGAAGCGGAACTGCCCCAAATACTTAGTGGACAAGAAGGTCGGCAAAAGGAAAGGTATATGTGATATACATGTAATTGATGTGTACCTTACCAGTACTCGTAGTAGCTCCTGGGTATTTGATACCAGTGCAGTTGCTCACATTTGTAACTCGAAGCAGGAGCTGCGGAATAAGCGGAGACTGGCAAAGGACGAGGTGACGATGCGCGTCGGGAATGGTTCCAAGGTCGATGTGATCGCCGTCGGCACGCTACCTCTACATTTACCTATGGGATTAGTTTTGAACCTCAATAATTGTTATTTAGTGCCAAGTTTGAGCATGAACATTGTATCAGGATCTCGTTTAATATGAGATGGCTACTCATTTAAATCCGAGAATAATGGCTGTTCTATTTATATGAGAGATATGTTTTATGGTCATGCTCCGATGGTGAATGGTTTATTCTTGATGAATCTCGAGCATAATGCTACACATGTTCATAGTGAGTACCAAAAGATGTAAGATTGATAATGATAGTCCCACATACTTGTGGCACTGCTGCCTTGGTCACATAGGTGTCAAACGCACGAAGAAGCTCCATGCTGATGGACTTTTAGAGTCTCTTGATTACGAATCATTTGACACATGCGAACCATGCCTCATGGGTAAAATGACCAAGACTTCGTTCTCAGGAACAATGGAGCGAGCAACCAACTTATTGGAAATCATACATACTGATGTGTGCGGTCCAATGAGTGTTGAGGCTCGCGGTGGCTATCGTTATGTTCTCACCCTCGCTGATGACTTGAGTAGATATGGGTATGTCTACTTAATGAAACACAAGTCTGAGACCTTTGAAAAGTTCAAGGAATTTCAGAGTGAGGTTGAGAATCAACGTGACAGGAAAATCAAGTTCCTGCGATCAGATCGTGGAGGAGAATACTTGAGTCACGAGTTTGGCACACACTTAAGAAAATGTGGAATAGTTTCACAACTCATGCCGCTTGGAACACCTTGCTGGTGAATGTTGCTTCCCTTGCTAGTGAAACCTTGTTCATTTGGTCAATGCTAAAGTAGATCTGGAGGAACACACACACAAACAGACATACAAATCATACACACATATGTGGAGTGAGAAATTATGTGTACACACTTAGTAATAGATGAACCTTCCTGGAAGTAATACATGAACTTATCTGTACAGACTTTTTTCTCACGTACACACGCACATCGGTTTTCCATGGAAGTTGAGGTTTGTGATCTTTAAGCACATCACCAAGAAGTCTGGAACAGAGGTGCACCACTTTGTGTTAAGCTGCCAATTTAGTACTCACAATGGCTAACTAAGGCTGCATTTACTCAAAGAAAACATGAAATTTGCTGCCAACTTTGTTGCAAACCCATTCCATCAGAAAACACATCCTATTGTTTAGTAAGTGCATAAGTTTTACACCAGCAATGGGAAGCAACCTGGAGCCATGGGACGAGCGCATAAGTCCTGTCCAGTCAACCAGAGAAGGCCGTGATAGTGCTGGACTATAGGCTTATCCCTCCTGTTGCAGGCAACGGTAATTTGGAAAAGGTTCAAGCACGAAGTTTGCCCTTAGGCCTCGGACAGTTCGCCGCTTGATGCCATGTTGCAAGCACGGACCGGCAAGCACGAAGTTCAGTACTGTATCCAGCATCCACAAACAAAATTCAATAGCAGCACTCCTCCTAGCATTAACACAAACATGTTGTGGGCAACAAACACAAACCATCGCCAGGGGGCTCGATGAAGGAAACTAGCATGCACTAGGAAGTTCAGGGAGCAGCATCTGGCGGGGTGTGGAAGTCCAGCGGCTGGGCGCGACGGTGGTCGTCGGTTGTGGTTGCCAGTGGAAGTCCGGCGGCTGGGGGCGCCTTGGGGCTAGGAGTCGGCGGTGGAGGGCGCGTCGGGATCGAGCGGCCGGCAGCGGGAGGCACGCTGGCCACTGGGGTCGGGGGCGGCGACAGGGCTGAGCAGCCGGCGGCGGGAGACGTGCTGGGATCGGCGGGGCGCGACGGGGCTGAGCGGCCAGTGAAGGGGCCGAGCGGCCGGTGGCGCGTGTGGATGGCGGGGTGGGGCGGGGGTGGGCTGACAGAGTCATGCGGGGGACGGAGGGATGGGGCCGGCGGGTGGCCACGGCGGTGGGAGAAGGTGGCCGGCCACGGCGGCGGCGGTCGCGCGGCGGCGCGCGGGGGGTTGGGGGCGCGGGGTGAGGGCGATCTGGGGGCGGGGCAAGAGGTTGCGGGTGATGGGATTGGGATTGGGTTGTTTTTTTCCTGTTCGGTGGCATTTTTGGATCTCAGGAACCTCCAGCGGGCCTTATATAGGGAGTTGTGATCCAAATAGTTATTCTGATCCTGGGATTAGAATAGTGTTGTCCTATATATATATATATATATATTGTCATATGATCTCTTATGCTAAAGTAACAATTCAATCACAATTTCAAGTATGAATCATAAACTTTATTGAGAACCAACAAACTCTAATCTCAGTCATTGAGGCAATTGCAATTTATCATAACATAGGAAAGAGTCGATATAAGAGCTTTTCAGCAAGTCCACATACTCAACCATCTTTTAGTCTTTCACAATTGTTAGCACTCACGCAATATTTATGGGTATGAAGTCTTAATCGGACACAGATAAAGATAGGGGCTTATAGTTTTGCCTCCCAACATTTTACCTCAAGGGTAATGTCAACAATAATAGTTCATGAAAACTCACATCCAATTAGCTATATATATATGGATCTTTCTAACACATTGTTCTTGCCAAATGATAAAATGTAAAAAGAAAAGGTGAATATCACCATGACTCGTTGCATGAAGTATAAGACAAGAATAAAAGATAGGCCCTTCGCAGAGGGGAGTAGAGGTTGTCATGCACTTTTATAGTTGGATGCACGAAATCTTAATGCAAAAGAACGTCACTTTATATTGCCACTTGTGATATGGACCTTTATTGTGCAGTCTGTCACTTTTATTTCTTCCATATCACAAGATCGTATAAAGCTTATTTTCTCCGCAGTAATAAGTCATACATATTTAGAGAGCAATTTTTATTGCTTGCACCGATGACAACTTACTTGAAGGATCTTACTCGATCCATAGGTAGATATGGTGGACTCTCATGACAAAACTGGGTTCAAGGATATTTGGAAGCACAAGTAGTATCTCTACTTGGTGCAAAGAAATTGGCTAGCATGAGAGGGAAAGGCAAGCTCAACATGTTGGATGATCCATGACAATATAATTTATCTCAGATGTAAGAAAACATAACCCATTACGTTGTCTTCCTTGTCCAACATCAACTCTTTAACATGTCATACTTTAATGAGTGCTCACAATCATAAAAGATGTCCAAGATAGTATATTTATATGTGAACCTCTCTTTCTTTATTACTTCCTATTAATTGCAACGATGACCAAAACTATGTTTGTCAACTCTCAACAACTTTTATTCATCATACTCTTTATATGTGAGCTCATTACTCTTCATAAGATCCATATGATCTCTTTATTTCTTTTTATTTCTTCTCTTTTATTTTATTCCCTCAAGATCATAGCAAAATAACCAAGCCCTTGACTCAACACTAATCTTTATTATATATATCTCATGGACTCGATTACATAGGAAGATCATAAAGCAAAACTCACAACTAGATCATACTAAAACATTATTCTACTAGATCAAGATATTATCAAGAGCATCAAACTAAGAAAAATAGTAAAGATAAAATTTGTGATGGTGATACGATACCGGGGCACTCCCCCAAGCTTGGCAGTTTCCAAGGCCAGTGCCCATACCCGTGTGATTATGTCTCCTTCTTCGGGGTGGTGATGTGATATTCTTGGCGATGATACCCCTCAGGATACGATTCTCTTCCTAGAGCTTATTGACTTGCTGCTTGAGGTTCATTATTTCCTTACGGATCTTGCCAGTGATGGCTAAAGCTACTTTCACCCAAGGATGTTGCATAGCTGCGGGAGAACAAGTAACACTCTTTTTCATATTTTCATAAGAGAGAAATCTAACATTGGAAGGGATGACCGAGTTTGGAATAGTTGAGCTCTGTAGTTCCCCCATCGTGAATCCTGCCCGGAAACGAGAGGTAACTTCTTGATCCTCCTCCATGGCATCTATCCTTTTCAAGTCAGCTTCCATCTCTTCCTCCATTGAGGGCCCAAAGTGATAGGCATCGATGTTTGCCCCTGGACCTCGTGTCGGATGAGACACCCGACTCTCCTCAACTGACTCTTGAGAGGACATCTTGCTCTGATCTGCGGCAGAAACAGCTCAAAACAAAGACATGAGGTATTTGTGTGATACGATGGTGAAAAGCTTCGGGAGATTATATAATGAATTTTTACTGACCAAAAGAAGTATCGTGCAAGAAAATGGAGTCCGGAGAGCACACGAGGTGCCCACGAGGCAGGGGGGTGCGCCCAGGGGGTAGGGCTCGCCTCCCACCCTCGTGGAAGCCTCGTGTCCTTCCCGGACTGCTTCTTATTTTCCTATTTTTCTAAATATTCCAAAATGGAGAAAAATTTCCATTAGAACTATTTTGGAGTCGGTTTACTTACCGTACCACATACCTATTCCTTTTCGGAGTCTGAAACGTTCTGGAAAGTGTCCCTTATGTATTCCTCCAGGGTTACGGTTTCAATAATATTGGTTTCAATATTTATGGGATTACCTGAGATATAATGTTTGATTCTTTGACCGTTCACCACCCTCGGATTTGTGCCTTCGAAGTTGTTGATTTTTATGGCACCGGAACGATAGACCTCCTTGATGACGTAAGGGCCTTCCCATTTAGAGAGAAGTTTTCCTGCAAAAAATCTTAAACGAGAGTTGTATAGAAATACATAATCACCTACATTAAACTCACGCTTTTGTATCCTTTTGTCATGCCATCTTTTAACTTTTTCTTTAAACAGTTTGGCATTTTCATAGGCATGGGTTCTCCATTCATCATGTGAGCTAATTTCAAATAGCCTCTTCTCACCGGCAAGTTTGAAGTCATAGTTGAGCTCTTTGATAGCCCTATGTTCTAGTTCAAGAGGTAAGTGACATGCTTTACCATAAACCATTTTATACGGAGACATGCCCATAGGATTTTTATATGCAGTTCTATAATCCCATAATGCATCATCAAGTTTCTTGGACCAATTCTTTCTAGATCTATTAACAGTCTTTTGCAAAATTAATTTGATCTCTCTATTACTCAATTCTACTTGACCACTAGACTGTGGGTGATATGGAGATGCAATTCTATGATTAACATCATACTTAGCAAGCATTTTATGAAAGGCACCATGAATAAAATGTGAACCACCATCAGTTATTAAATATCTAGGGACTCCAAACCTCGGGAAAATAACTTCTTTAAGCATCTTAATAGAGGTGTTATGATCAGCACTACTAGTTGGAATAGCCTCCACCCACTTAGTAACGTAATCAACAGCAACTAAAATATGTGTATACCCATTAGAGGAAGGAAAAGGTCCCATATAATCAAAGCCCCAAACATCAAATGGTTCAATAACAAGTGAATAATTCATAGGCATTTCTTGACGTCTACTGATATTACCAATTCTTTGACATTCACCACAAGATAAGACAAACTTACGGGCATCCTTGAAGAGAGTAGGCCAATAAAAACCGGATTGCAATACCTTATGTGCAGTTCTATCTCCAGCATGATGTCCTCCATAGGCTTCGGAGTGGCACTTGCGTAGGATCTGTTCTTGTTCATGCTCAAGTACACAACGTCTAATAACACCATCTACTCCTTTATAAAGATGTGGGTCATCCCAAAAGTAATGTCTTAAATCATAAAAGAACTTTTTGTTTTGCTGGTATGTGAAACTAGGTGGTATAAATTTAGCAACAATGTAATTAGCATAATCAGCATACCATGGAGTAGTACAAGAAGCATTTATGACATTTAATTTCTCATCAGGAAAGCTATCATCAACAGGTAGCGGGTCATCAAGAACATTCTCTAACCTAGACAAGTTGTCTGCAACGGGGTTCTCAGCTCCCTTTCTATCAATAATATGCAAATCAAATTCTTGTAGTAGGAGAACCCATCTAATAAGTCTAGGTTTAGCATCTTTCTTTTCCATAAGATATTTAATAGCGGCATGATCAGTGTGAATAGTTACTTTAGAATCAACAATATAAGGTCTGAACTTATCACAAGCAAATACAACTGCTAAGAATTCCTTTTCAGTAGTAGCATAATTTCTCCGGGCATTGTCTAGAGTTTTACTAGCATATTGAATAACATTTAATTTCTTATCAACTCTTTGTTCTAGAACAGCACCTACAACATAATCACTAGCATCGCACATAATTTCAAATGGTAAATTCCAATCAGATGGCTGAACAATAGGTGCAGAAACCAAAGCTTTCTTAAGTATTTCAAATGCTTCTACACAGTCATCATCAAAGACAAAAGGGACATCTTTTTGTATAGGTTAGTCAGAGGCTGAATTTTTTTGAGAAGTCCTTAATGAACCTCCTATAAAAACCGGCATGACCAAGGAAACTTCTTATACCTTTGATGTCCTTGGGACACGACATCTTTTCAATAGCATCAACTTTAGCTTTATCAACTTCAATACCTCTTTCAGAAATTTTATGCCCCAAGACAATACCTTCATTAACCATAAAGTGGCACTTCTCCCAGTTCAAGACAAGATTAGTTTCTTCACATCTCTGCAAAACTCGATCAAGGTTGCTCAAGCAATTATCAAAAGAGGATCCATAAACGGAGAAATCATCCATGAATACCTCACAAATCTTTTCACAAAAGTCAGAGAATATAGCCATCATGCATCTTTGAAAGGTAGAAGGTGCATTACATAAACCAAAAGGCATATGCCTATAAGCAAAAGTACCGAAAGGGCAAGTAAAAGTGGTCTTTGCTTGATCATCAGCTGACACAGGTATTTGAGAGAAGCCAGAGTAACCATCTACAAAGCAAAAGTGTGTATGTTTGGATAATCTTTCTAGAATTTGATCAATAAAAGGCAAAGGGTAATGATCTTTTTAGTAGTTTTATTTAATTTGCAGAAATCAATTACCATCCTATAACCTGTAATAGTTCTTTGCGGGATCAATTCATCTTTATCATTAGGAACAATAGTAATACCTCCCTTCTTAGGGACACAATGGACAGGACTTACCCACTGACTATCAGCAACGGGATAAATTATACCTGCCTCAAGGAGCTTTAATATTTCCTTTCTTACCACTTCTTTCATCTTAGGATTTAGCCGTCATCGGTGATCAATAACTGGTTTGGCGTCTTTCTCCAAATTTATTTTGTGTTGACATAGAGTGGGACTAATGCCCTTAAGATCATCAAGAGTATATCCAATGGCAGCACGGTGCTTCTTCAGAGTTTTCAATAATTTCTCTTCCTCCTTCTCTGAAAGGTTAGCACTAATAATAACAGGATATATCTTCTTTTCATCAAGATAAGCATATTTAAGAGTATCAGGCAATGGTTTAAGCTCAAACACGGGATTACCCTTGGGTGGAGGAGGATCCCCTAGGATTTCAACAGGCAAGTTGTGTTTCAGAATAGGTCCCTGTTTAAAGAATACTTCATCTATTTCCCTTCTTTCATTCATAAACATATCATTTTCATGGTCTAGTAAATATTGTTCTAAAGGATCAGTAGGAGGCACGGCAATAGAAGCAAGACCAATAATTTCATCTTTACTAGGAAATTCCTCATCACGGGGTTGTCTATGAAATTTAGCAAAATTAAACTCATGAGACATATCCCCTAAACCAACAGAAACAATATTCTTATTGCAATCTATCTTAGCATTAACAGTATTCAAGAAGGGCCTACCAAATATAATGGGACAAAAGCTATCTTGTGGGGAACCAAGAACAAGAAAATCAGCAGGATATTTAACCTTCACACACAAGACTTCAACATCTCTAACAATCCCAATTGTTGAAATAGTATCTCTATTGGCAAGCTTAATGGTAACATCAATATCTTTTGTCTCAGCAGGTGCAATATCATGCATAATTTCTTTGTATAAGGAATGAGGTATTGCACTTGCACTAGCACCCATACCACATAAGCCATGATAGCAATGATCTCCTATTTAACAGAAATAACAGTCATGCCTACAACATGTCTATGTTTATTTTTAGTATCAGGTCAAGCAATTCTAGCAGTCTCATCACAGAAGTAAATAACATGCCCATCAATATTATCAGCCAGGAGATCTTTAACTATAGCAATATTAGGTTTAACTTTAACTTGCTCAGGGGGTTTGTGTGTCCTAATATTACTTTTGTTGACTACAGTTGAAACTTTAGCATGATCCTTTATTCTAACAGGGAAAGGTGGTTTCTCAACATAAGCAGTAGGAACAACAGGATCATTATAAGTGATAGTCTTTTCTTCAACTTTAATAGGCGCAACTACTTTTACGTCAATGGGAGGATTATATTTAAACCACTTCTCCTTAGGGAGATCAACATGAGTAGCAAAGGATTCACAAAAGGAAGCTACTATCTCAGAGTCAAGTCTATATTTAGTGCTAAATTTACGGAAAGCATCGGTATCCATAAAAGATTTAACACAATCAAACTTAGGTGTTATACCTGACTCCTTACCTTCATTGAGGTCCCAAGCTTCAGAATTGCGTTTAATTCTTTCCAATAAATCCCATTTGAATTCAATAGTCTTCATCATAAAAGATCCAGCACAAGAAGTATCGAGCATGGAGTGATTACTGAGAGAAAGCCGAGCATAATTTTTTTGAATAATCATTTCTCTTGAGAGCTCATGATTGGGGCATGAATATAACATTGACTTAAGCCTCCCCCAAGCTTGAGCGATGCTTTCTCCTTCGCGAGGCCAAAAATTATATATATAATTACAATCACGGTGAACAAGATGCATAGGATAAAACTTCTGGTGAAATTCCAATTTCAATCGCTTATAGTCGCATGATCCCATATCATCACATAGCCTATACCATGTCAATGCATCTTCCTTCAGAGATAAAGGGAAGACCTTCTTCTTGATAACATCATCGGGCATACCTACAAGCTTAAATAATCCACAAACTTCATCCACATAGATTAAGTGTAAATCGGGATGCAATGTTCCATCTCCTGCAAAAGGATTAGCTAGCAGTTTCTCTATCATACCCGAAGGAATTTCAAAGTAAACATTTTCAGTAGGTTCAGTAGGTTGAGGATCAACTCTTTGCTCTACTGGTGGGGTGCAAACCCCTTAAAGGATTATGTTCCATAGTAACAAGTGACAGTTGCTACCCCAGTTGCTACCCCTTGAGCACTGCGTTGGTTTTCCCTTGAAGGGGAAAGGGTGATGCAGCAAAGTAGCGTAAGTATTTCCCTTAGTTTTTGAGAACCAAGGTATCAATCCAGTAGGAGGCTACGCGCGAGTCCCTCGCACCTACACAAAACAAATAAATCCTCGCAACCAACGCGATAAGGGGTTGTCAATCCCTACACTGTCACTTACGAGAGTGAGATCTGATAGATATGATAAGATAATATTTTTGGTATTTTTATGATAAAGATGCAACGTAAAATAAAAGCAAAGTAAATGGAAAAGGAAATAACTAAGTGTTGGAAGATTAATATGATGGAAGATAGACCCGGGGGCCATAGGTTTCACTAGTGGCTTCTCTCAAGAGCATAAGTATTTTATGATGGGTGAACAAATTACTGTTGAGCAATTGACAGAATTGAGCATAGTTATGAGAATATCTAGGTATGATCATGTATATAGGCATCACGTCCGAGACAAGTAGACCGACTCCTGCCTGCATCTACTACTATTACTCCACACATCGACCGCTATCCAGCATGCATCTAGAGTATTAAGTTCATAAGAACAGAGTAACGCTTTAAGCAAGATGACATGATGTAGAGGGATAAATTCATGCAATATGATAAAAAAACCATCTTGTTATCCTCGATGGCAACAATACAATACGTGCCTTGCTGCCCCTACTATCACTGGGAAAGGACACCGCAAGATTGAACCCAAAGCTAAGCACTTCTCCCATTGCAAGAAAGATCAATCTAGTAGGCCAAACCAAACTGATAATTCGAAGAGACTTGCAAAGATAACCAATCATACATAAAAGAATTGAGAGAAGATTCAAATATTTATCATAGATAAACTTGATCATAAACCGACAATTCATCGGTCTCAACAAACACACCGTAAAAGTAGATTACATCGAATAGATCTCCACAAGAGAGGGGGAGAACTTTGTATTGAGATCCAAAAAGAGAGAAGAAGCCATCTAGCTAATAACTATGGACCTGTAGGTCTGAAGTAAACTACTCACACTTCATCGGAGAGGCTATGGTGTTGATGTAGAAGCCCTCCGTGATCGATGCCCCCTCCGGCGGAGCTTCGGAACAGGCCCCAAGATGGGATCTCGTGGATACAGAAAGTTACGGCGGTGGAATTAGGGTTTTGGCTCCGTGTATGATTGTTTGGGAAGGAGTACGTCGGTAGAGCAACAGGGGGCCCACGAGGGTGGAGGGCGCGCCTGGGGGGGGGGGTAGGCGTGACCCTGATGTCTACTACACAACCTTCTTCTTGTAGACGTTGTTGGGCCTCCAAGTGCAGAGGTTTGTAGGACAGTAGCAAATTTCCCTCAAGTGGATGACCTAAGGTTTATCAATCCGTAGGAGGCGTAGGATGAAGATGGTCTCTCTCAAGCAACCCTGCAACCAAATAACAAAGAGTCTCTTGTGTCCCCAACACACCCAATACAATGGTAAATTGTATAGGTGCACTAGTTCGGCGAAGAGATGGTGAAACAAGTGGTATATGGATAGTAGATAAAGGTATTTGTAATCTAAAATAATAAAAACAGCAAGGTAGCAAGTGATAAAAGTGAGCGTAAACAGTATTGCAATGCGCGGAAATAAGGCCTAGGGTTCATACTTTCGCTAGTGCAAGTTCCCTCAACAATACTAACATAATTGGATCACATAACTATCCCTCAACATGCTACAAAGAGTCACTCCAAAGTCACTAATAGCGGAGAACGAACGAAGAGATTATGGTAGGGTACGAAACCACCTCAAAGTTATTCTTTCCAATCAATCTGTTAGGCTATTCCTATAAGTGTCACAAACAGCCCTAGAGTTCGTACTAGAATAACACCTTAAGACACAAATCAACCAAAACCCTAATGTCACCTAGATACTCCAATGTCACCTCAAGTATCTGTGGGTATGATTATACGATATGCATCACACAATCTCATATTCATCTATTCAACCAACACAAAGGACCTCAAAGAGTGCCCCAAAGTTTCTACCGGAGAATCACGACGAGAACGTGTGCCAACCCCTATGCATAGGTTCCCAATGTCACGAAACCCGCAAGTTGATCACCAAGACATACATTAAGTGTTCTAAAATCTTTAAAGACTCAATCCGATAAGATAACTTTAAAGGGGAAACTCAATTCATTACAAGAGAGAAGAGGGGGAGGAGAAACATAGGATCCAACTATAATAGCAAAGCTCGCGATACATCAAGATCGTATCATCTCAAGAACACGAGAGAGAGAGAGAGAAAGAGATCAAACACATAGCTATTGGTACATACCCTCAGCCCCGAGGGAGAACTACTCCCTCCTCGTCATGGAGAGCACTGGAATGATGAAGATGGCCACCGGAGAAGGATTGCCCCCTCCGACAGGGTGCCGGAACGGGTCCAAATTGGTTTTTGGTGGCTACGGAGGCTTCTGGCGGCGAAAATCCCGATCTAATCTCCGTTATGGAAGTTTTAGGGTATATGGAGTTATATAAGCAGAACAAGCACGTCAGGGGAGCCACGGGGGCCCCACGAGGCAGGGGGGTGGGCGCGCCCCCACCCTCGTGGGCAGCTCGCGTATCTTCTAACGTGGGATCCAAGTCCATCAGGTGTGTTTCCTTCCAAAAATAACTTCTCCAGTTGATTTCGTTCCGTTTCGACTCTGTCTGATATTCCTTTTCTTCAAAACACTGAAATAGGCATAAAACAGCAAATCTGGGCTGGGCCTCCGGTTAATAGGTTAGTCCCAAAAATAATATAATAGTGGATAATAAAGGCCAATATTTCCCAAAAAAGTAGATAATATAGCATGGAGCAATCAAAAATTATAGATACATTGGAGACGTATCAGACCCCTACCTCGTGGCTTCCCTGTTGGTTGCTTGACGTAGGTCCAAGTCTCCTGGATCTTGTTCGTTCCAAAAATCACGTTCCCGAAAGTTTCATTCCGTTTGGACTCCATTTGATATTCTTTTTCTGTGAAATTCTTAAATAGGCAAAAAACAGCAATTCTGGGTTGGGCCTCCGGTTAATAGGTTAGTCCCAAAAATAATATAAAAGTGAATAATAAAGCCCAATAATGTCCAAAACAGAAGATAATATAGCATGGAGTAATCAAAAATTATAGATACGTTGGAGACGTATCAAGCATCCCCAAGCTTAATTCCTGCTCGTCCTCGAGTAGGTAAATGACTAAAACAGAATTTTTGATGCGGAATGCTACTAGGCATAATTTCAATGTAATTCTTCTTAATTATGGTATGAATATTTAGATCCGAAAGATTCAAGACAAAAGTTTAATATTGACATAAAAATAATAATACTTCAAGCATACTGACTTAAGAAATTATGTCTTCCCAAAATAACATGGCCAAAGAAAGTTATCCCTACAAAATCATATAGTCTGGCTATGCTCTATCTTCACCACACAAAGTATTTAAATCATGCACAACCCCGATGACAAGCCAAGCAATTGTTTCATACTTTTGACATTCTCAAACTTTTTCAATCTTCACGCAATACAAGAGCGTGAGCCATGGACATAGCACTATATGTGGAATAGAATGGTGGTTGTGGAGAAGACAAAAAGGGAGAAGATAGTCTCACATCTACTAGGCGTATCAACAGGCTATGGAGATGCCCATCAATAGATATCAATGTGAGTGAGTAGGGATTGCCATGCAACGGATGCACTAGAGCTATAAGTATATGAAAGCTCAACAAAAGAAACTAAGTGGGTGTGCATCCAACTCGCTCTCTCATGAAGACCTAGGGCATTCTGAGGAAGCCCGTCATTGGAATATGCAAGCCAAGTTCTATAATGAAAAATTCCCACTAGTATATGAAAGTGATATCATAGGAGACTCTCTATCATGAAGATCATGGTGCTACTTTGAAGCACAAGTGTGGTAAAAGATAGTAGCATTGTCCCTTCTCTCTTTTTCTCTCATTTTTTTACTTTTTTTATTTGGGCCTTTTTTATGGCCTCTTTTTTTTATTTTTTTATTTGGGCTTCTTTGGCCTTTTTTTATTTTATTTTATTTTTCGTCCAGAGTCTTATCCCGACTTGTGGGGGAATCACCACTACAAAAAAAAAGACACATCCATGACATTTTGGGCCGAACAATTTTTTTTTCTGTCATACATATGACACTTCTATGACGATAATTGTGACAAAACTCGGTATCATCATAGATGTGGTGGGCTCCTACTTCTATGACAAAAAATCATGACAGAAAATGGGCTTTTCGTCCTGGGCGGGCCGGAGACGCAGCTGCATGACATTCTTTGGGCCGTCCATGATGGAAAAACCGTGGTAGAAGCGAGGGCGGGGAAAATTTCGGGGAGCTCCCGATTATGGTGGGAGGTCGGGGGCCGAGCGATGCGCGTTTCTCTCATACACGTACGCGCGTGTGTGCGAGGCGTTGGCTCTAACTGAACCCGAGCAAGGCGTTGGGCTCTAACTGAACCCGAGCGATTGCACTGCAGGCTACGCGTTACTGAACCTGAGCGATCGATCGATGGCTGAACTGAACCCGATCGAGTGATTCCTTCGCTACTGCTGCTAACTGAAGCTGATCGATGGGATGAATAGTGAGCATTGCGGGGGGGGGGTTGGATGAACAGTGAGTGGTGGCGTTGCCTCTGGATGAACAGGACCCCATGGTGTGGTGGAGGGCTGGATGAACAGTAGACGGTGGAGGGGTGCCCATGGAGGGGTGGATGAACAGGACCCCGTGGTGTGGAGGGCTGGATGAACAGTAGACGGTGGAGGGGTGGTTGAACAGGACCCCGTTGTGTGGAGGGCTGGATGAACAGTAGACAGTGGAGGGGTGCCCGTGGAGGGGTGGTTGAACAGGACCCCTTGGTGTGGAGAGCTGGATGAACAGTAGACGGTGGAGGGGTGGTTGCACAGTAGCCGGTGGAGTAGCGCGCGGTGGAGGCTCGATGAACAGGAGCCCGTGGAGGCTGGATGAACAGGAGCCCGTGGAGGCTGGATGAACAGGAGCCCGTGGAGGCTGGAGGAGGTCGACGGTGGAGATGAACAGTATCCCGTGGAGTCCCGTTTTGCGGTACACCACACCCCTCCCGATGAACAGGACCCCCGTTTCGACCGTAGCGCTCCAAAACAAGTCCGTTTCCTCCGTTTTGCGGTACCCCACACCCCTCTCGATCAACAGGACCCCCGTTTCGACCGTAGGAGGTCCGTTTCCTCCGTTTTGCGGTACGCCAGACCCCTCCCGATGAATAGGATCCCGTTTCAAACGTGGCCGGTCGAACACAAGGCCGTTTCCTCCGTTCTACAGTAGGCCAGGCCTCGTTTCCATCGCATATTCCGTCCAAGCCCTCCCGATGAACACGACGCATTCTGTTGCCTCCCCATGACCACGACGCATTCCGTTGCCTCCCCATGAACACGACGCATTCCGTTGCCTCCCCATGAACACGACGACGACGCTGTTTCTCCGTTCCGACCCAGCCATGTACACGAGCCCTGGCCGTACGTATGCGCGAGTAGGCGTTCGAGACCCCACCCGTATGTACACATACGTGGCCGTATTTTCTTTCTTGCACCCTGGCTGATGTACGTACGTGTAAATTCTACGTGCGCGCCTCTACATCGACCAGTATGTACGTACACGTTCGCGACCAGAATGACAACGCTACATTCGCTTCGACTAGGTGGGTTCGGACTGTCAGGCACTTCCTTGCCTGGGAAGATGTAGCTGGTGGGTCCCAGCAGTCAGGGGGCGAATCGTTTTTTTTGCCCGGATGCACTTCCTTGCGTGCGAAGATGTAGCTGGTGGGTCCCAGCAGTCAGGGGGAAATGTTTTTTTCATGAAATATGGTGGCCCATCCGGTGGGTCCCGCTGTCAGGTGGAGGAATAATTATTTTGCACGTAATAAGGAGGCATTTCCTTGCTGCGGCGTGGACGCAGCTGTCAGCCTCTCCACGTACAGTCCACGTCCGATGGAAGCCGTTCCTTGACCATGTTGACCACGCCGCACCGAGAGCACTAGGGCGGTGGACGACGGCGAGGCCTAGGAAGGGGACGAAGCGGAGCCGGGGAAGACGCGGCAGTGGATGCCCACGCGTAGAGGAGTACGAGGGTTCACTGGTTCGCTGCAGTGTGAGGCTGCCGTCGCCGCAGAATAACAGGGGGTGTGGGTGAGTAGAGGGATGGCCTGGCCAGCGGTGGGAGTAGTAGGGGCGGTGAGGCCTCGGCCGCATCGCAGCCGGCCACGGGAGGCAGGAGCACGAGGCACGGCCGGCGCTGGTTTGGGCGGCTGGAGCAAGAAGACCAGAGGTTGAAGAAGCACTACGGCCGTTGGATGGACATCATACGGTCACTGGAGCTAGAATCGTGCATATTGACTAAGTTGACAAAGCCCTCCATCCCCGTGAACTTAGTAGGCCCACAAGTCAGCCTGCCACTATACTGGGTCCCAGCTAACAGGGGGAGTATTCATTTTTTGTGCATAATAAGGAGGCACTTCCTTGCATGCGAAGATATAGCTGGTGGGTCCGAGCTGTCAGCGGCGGTAATGTTTTTTCGCGAAATACAGAGGCCCTTTCGGTGGGTCCCTGATGTCAGGTGGAGGAATCATTATTTTGCGCGTAATAAGGAGGCATTTCCTTGCGTGAGGCCGTGGACCCAGCTGTCGGCCTCTCCACATAAAGTCCACTTCAGATGCATGTCGGTCGTTGACCACATTGACCAGGCCGCACCGAGAGCACTAGGGCGGTGGACGACGGCGAGGCCTAGGAAGGGAACGACACGGAGGCAGGGAAGACTCGGCAGTTGTTTCCCACACGGAGGGGAGTATGACTGTACGAGGGTTTACTGGTTCGTCTGCCGTCGCCGGAGAATAATAGCAGGTGTGGGTGAGTAGAGGGATGGCTAGGCCAGCGATGGGAGTACGGTGGGGCGGTGAGGCCTGCGCGGCAGCAGAGCTGGCCGCGGGGAGGAGGGAGCAGGCAGTCCCGCCGGCGCCTGTTTGAGCGGCTGGAGCAGGAAGAGCAGAGATTGAAGAAGCACGGCGGCCGTTGGATGGCCATCCAACAGTCACTGCTTGTGCATCAACCTTTTTTTAGGAAAGCCTCAAATCTGTGGAAAATAGCATACAGCCCATTTGCTAATTCGTAAGGGTTTGTTGGAGCCCATATTCTTTTTGTTAGCATTACATCCCATATTGTGGCCACGGTTAAAAAATTATACAAAATTTTGCATATTTCGGTGCGGTCCGAACTGTTTTTAATCCCGAAATTTCGACTCACATTCAAACTGATTTTAAAAATAAATGTATATCAATATAAAATCCAACAAATTCTCCACCCATAAAAATTAATGTAATTTAAAATCTCGAAATGAAAAAAAAATTGAAACTAATTGCCGGTTTGATGTGTTTTAAAAATGTACATCCCATTTCTCATTACTGATGGGCCATTTTCTCGGCCAGCCGAATGAAAGCTCTCCTCGTCTTGAAAGATTTGCAGCCCAACAGGCCTGACAAAGCGACTTACTTGACAAATCACCAAAAAACTGGGCTGTGGCCGTGGACCCAGCTATCAGTCCAATTGGTTTTTTAGTCCATTTGATGGGCTGGGTGAAACAATGATGTAGCATCTATGCAGCCCATTTAAATCTCATTTGCATTTTTCTCGAAAGCCGCAGACTTGCTGGGTTGGGTGAAAATAGCATGTTGGGCTAGATGGAGAAATGTTATAAAAACATAAACAAATGATTGCAAGTCAGTAAAATATTTGCAAGCTTATGTACGCAATCACTAGGAGTTAACTTGCCAAGTTATATATAAACAATTATTATTATTATTTTGTAAGAACTTTCAACTTATGAAATAAAATATCATTTTAATTTGATGAGTTAATAGTACGTGGGGTATTATTATTTTTTAGGCTAGACGTGGGATAGTTGAGTTGGTTCTAGGGGAAAGTACTGGGAGAAAACTCAGTTTACATCAAAAAAGAAAGTGGGAGAAAATTCAGAGACCTGCTGGGTCCACCTGAGGAGGGGAATATGTTAGGAGGAAGGAGATTCAAAGCACGACAGCCGAGTGAACTAGTTTTTTTACGGACAAGTGAACTAGTTTACATACATAAGCAAATTGCACTAAAAAAGCAATCAGGTTAATGGGTTCTTAAAAGAAATATTTTGGACAAAACAGATAATTACGACACATAAGCTAATGCATGAAACACTCACATGAAAAAGGTGCTTATAAACAGATAAAGTACAACATCTAGACCTTCTTGGCACGCTTGATTATGACACTGCGGCTGTCCGTGTACTCGTCGGTTACGGGAAGCAGACACGCCCTCATGTCCAAGATCTGCATGTACATGTCGTAGCATGTGTATGCGCCCTTGGCCGTGTAGGTTATGTAGGCTAGATTCATAGGTACCTCCCATGTGTTCAGGTCATCTTCTTTCATGTTGGCGTATCAGGGGTCGATGATGGTCTCAGCAAGGTCAACCACGGAGTCCTTCTCCTGCCCGTTGCTGATGATCTTGTATTGCTTCTGGATGTCGAAAAGCTTGTTGCACCAGATGGCCGAATCGTCGCATTCTTCCTTCTCTCCACCGTAGCAAAGGTGCAGTCGGCGCTGCCGATGAAATGGGCGAATGCTCCAGAACCTGGTGCAGCCATAGGACTGAGGCGAGGCAGAGCTTCACCGAGTCTGTATCGTTGGTGTACATCACATTCAACTTGGTGCAGCCACAGGACTGAATGGCGAACTCAAAGGGGAACTCCTTGCTGAAGTCTATATCCAGCAGGCTCACCCCTCGGATCGCCATTGGAGTCTCTTCGAGTGAACGAGTGTGTAGGCGGCGGCAGCAGTTCGTTTTTCAGCTCTTGGGGAACTGGATTCAACAGTATGATGAGTGTGTACAGGAGACAACAGTTACTACCCCTCCCTCGTCCGCTGCACGCCCGGCAGAAGATGCACCCTCGGCCACACGTCGGTTCACGAGCGGGTCTGTTTTGGTGCTGTAATAACAGGAGTTAGTGGTCACTTTACTTAAATTTAATTAGCTTTAATAGAAATTTGTACTTAAAACAAGAAATGCATTCGCTCGTTCTATCAGTGCCACAGGATCAACATGCACAACAATTAAAATTATTATTCTCAGGACGCACACGATCATCACATTTGTCGCACTTTCACAAAAGATAATACTACCGAGTTTGAACTGTTTGTTATGGTTGTTGTCCTCTGCATCATCATGCCGTGTTTCCCAGCTTGCAAGATTCAGAACCAACAAATAAGATCCAAATAATAAGTACAACAAAGATGCCTACACATCTCATTGATTCCCAGCTTGCAAGATTCTGAACCTACAAATAAGATCCAAATAATAAGTACAACAAAGATGCCTACACATCTCACTGATTCCCAGCTTGCAAGATTCAGAACCAACCCATTAGAGCCTTTTGATAAAGTGAATATCGGGATTAAATCCATCTTGGCTAGCCATGTCATACAATCGAAGAACTTGGCGAATGCTCTTGACCGTCACAACATCTTTAGTTGAGTATTCCTGTTTGCACAGCATATTTGCACAGCACAAACAAGGAGACATGAGAGCATGATTTTGCTTTAATAGCGGCCTCCTTGAACTCAACCTCTATCTCTACTTGGATGAGGTCTGCCTGGAGTTCCATGATTCAATTCATGCGCCTTTTTCTGCAGTTCACCTAAAATGAAGCAAAGATTGCATCATTCAGCTAGCAAGAAGTACTTGCTCTTGTGAGCTGGCAGGTTCTTCTTTAGTAGTTTCACTAAAATTGAGGAACATTAAGGTTGGCTGTCCGGCTCATGTAAGGTGCAACTATAATTTTCTTATCCTTTTGTGCAGTTCCACTAAAATAAAGTGCCATTGTGGTGACAGTGACGGCTCCATCTTGAAAAGGCTAATAAAATGTTGCACGAGATTACCAGCAGAACTTGACGGAGATTTTGGAAACTCCAATCACCATTTTGTGCAGTTCCACCAAAATTGAGAGATGTTGCCCACGTGACATTTTAGTTGAACTGCACAAGACACTCATTCCAAAAAAAAGTGTTTTCTACAGTTCACCAAAAGGTCACAATAGCAACAAGGTGAAATGGATATCCCTATCTGCACAAAAAGATAGAAAGTAAACAGTTGCTAGTCAATAAGAATATACGAAACATATACAAAATGAAAAGAAGCATCTTAATTATGTTCATGGAAATCATGCAAGGACAATAGAAATTTTAAAACGTCAGCGATGCTTCATGTTACCAGAAGCATTACGATCAACAATGAGATTCCTCAAATATGGGATTACTTTAATGGTGGCATTGCTTGTTTACCAGACACAGTAAATCAACGGCAGCTAAAGAGTTGGTTTAAGGGCATGGGACCGTGGGGACACCAGGACACTCAGCAGCGTAAAGGAGCAACTTACTTATCATACTGGGGAAAACAGCAGGAGTGCCATTGTACTATGTTAGGGCAGCAAATCTAATCCTGGAGACCTTTTACTATGTGAGGGCCACAAATCTAATCCTGGAGACCTTTTACTATGTGAGGGCAGCAAATCTAATCCTGAGACCTTTTACTATGTGAGGGCAGCAAATCTAATCCTGGAGACCTTTTACTATGTGATGGCAGCAAATCTAATCCTAGACATACTCTGTTGACTTGTCCACCAACCGCCACTTTCTATCCTTTTTTCAACCAATAATAGATATGTTCCTTATCCAGTTTGTACTGCGTTTTCCCATTATTTCCCTTTTCAACCAAGAGACCGGTTGGGTATCCGGTCTCTACTACTTTCACCATATTATTTCCTCTTTGAATCAAGTCCTAGATTGATGCTACAACTTTCCCCCATTTCTTCGTTGTTTGAACAAATCCCTAGATTCGAATGCATGAAGTAGCTTTACCTCTAATAATACTAAAAATTTAGGTGGCTTTGGAAGAGCTGATGGGAGTAGAAAAAGATGCACATGCAGACACGTGGGGAGCTGGGGCAGTAGAGCAAGGCCGCTTTCAAAGAACTTATACCTGAGGGTCGCCGGGATGTCGTCGGCGGCAGGTCGGATCTGCGGACAATACGGCAGGGAGGAAGAAGGGTCGGAGGACCTCCCGAGCCGGCCATGTGTCGGAGAGAACGACACGGGTAGAGGATCGAGCCCCTCCGACAGTTGTGGGTTTCCTCCCTCGGCGGCGATGACCACATGAACGATGCACCTTTTAGTCCTCTACACACACCGGCCGAAGGGATCCGACCGGATCTGTGACCAGCGGTGAGCAGAGAGAAAATGTCGCTACCGCTGTCTTGTTTATATCTGGAGAGGATGAGAGAATGAAGAGAGCAACCCTAGTAAAGCAAGCGCTCAGGCCCCTGCGTCCATATATAGTGGAGTGATTATCTTTTTTCTCTCCACAACAAGCGTTTTAATTTGTGTACGTGGCATTAAAGAAAAGAAACTCTCTATTTAAGGTGACTACTGTATGACTCCTACTTACTACTAGTAGTACTACAGAATTGTTCACTTGTGCTCCCCGCCCCTCCATTCATTGAACAACCCCACGGGTGAATAAACATGCAGTAAGTACCGTATTTATATACAACGAACAAGCTCGAACTGTTTTCGCGTAGTTAAAAGTTGAGGGCGGGGCTTTTCCAGGGCAGTACGCGCGACAGTTTTCGGGTAGGGCCAGAAGACTATTTTAATATATTTTAAAAAAAACTTCGAGACGGCCACATAGCATGGAGCCGACCCCAATGATTTTAAGCTTACATGCACGGTACATGCTATCCTAAACTACTATACACATGAAACTGCCACACGAGAGTCCGGGCTGCGCTTGGCTCTTCGCCTCTTCGAGAAGTCGAACAATGATGGAATACTACTGCACTGGAGGAGTACTACAGTACGCTTCTGGCCATCTGACACCGATTGAACTGCTTCATGTCCACCGCGTGTGGGAGGGAGAGCGTGTAGCGAAATCTTCTCCTAGTCTTGCCAGCCACCATGCTCATGGGCGAGGGAGGGATGCTCCTGCCTTTGCGTGTATGACAGGAGAGACCTATAGGTGTGTGGCCAACCTATCATACAGCCAAAGGCATGTGCAGTTAAGTCCGCGAGGGAGAGGATAATCAAACTTCTCGTTGATGTATGAGTTGACGCGACACATCAAAGCACTGCACTCGATATATTTCAATAATTTGTGTGTGTGACTCCTAGATGCAGAGGCCGGGGGTCATCATCCTCCTTTTCGAGAAAAAATAGACACGTGTGTGAGAGGACGAGTGCGTGTGTGCACCTCTTCTCTTCCTGTATAACGTACTACTAAACTCAGAGTACAAGTTTTTGTGGGTGGCACGATGGTGCATGCGAGAAGTCCCGAGAGATAGGTTTAATGCATTAATTGCAATGCATGCATGCATAAAGTACATGCATTGGTCAATTTTCTCTTAATACTTGCATGCAATGATTTAATGCACCTTGGAATCTGAACATGTGTTGGGAGCAACCAAATTGAGCCTCATAAAATGGAAAAACTAAAATTTTGAGATAAGCCCTATAAAACCGGAAAGGAGGGAGTAGAAAAAGAAGTACTCCATCCGGGAATAGTGCCGCACTTCGAAACTAGAACCGTCAATAAATTTTGAGCTTGTGTCTCGTCACATTCCTTATTACTCCACGCTATATTGAATTGTAAACCTGTTCACACCGATCACAACCTAAACAGTTTCCCACTTAGGAGCGTATTAGTACTCGGTTATAAATATTAGTATGCCAAGATGACTGCAAATTCCTCCTCAACTCCTCATCCACAAAAACAAACAAGTCATTCAACATCCTTCCCTTGCGTCTGCCATGGCCAGCGTGAGTTCTGGGTCGAGAGGTTGCCACCAGGGAGAGGCGAGCATGGAAGCGGAAGCATGAGAGATGTCCCGCCTTGCTGCGAGAGCAGCCGACATGTCCCGCCACGTGGAAGTAGCAGCACAGAGGTCCCGCCGTGCCGCTGAAGCAGCACGGAGGTCCCGCCATGCCGTCGATGCAGCAGACTGGTCGGCCGCGCCGCGGAAGTAGCAGAGATGTCCCGCCGCACCACGAATGCAGTAGAGATGTCCCGCCACGCCGCGGCGGCCTGGGAAAATTTCTCGCGGGCACGCGACGACTGTTACAGGCACATGCATGTGATCGTCCATAGCCAGACGGATCAGATCTCCCGCTCGGCGAGGTTGCAGGACGACATGATAGCCTTGTTTGAACAGGCTACTGGCGTCATCCGGCAACTAAGGGAGGGCAATGAGAGGCTCCGGGCCAAGCGCGACCTGCTGAGGGAGAAGATCGTCCAAAGTGCAGACCTGCAGGAGGAGACTAGTGCCTTGTTGAAGAAACTTATGGACAAGAATGACATGCTCCACAACGAGCGCCAAATGCTGGTGGAGGAATCCGTGGATGTTGTCAAGCAGCGTCTTGAGGACACGAAAGAGCTCATTGCCGCTCGCCGCGGAGACTAGTTTCCTGGTTTCTTTTGATGTAATAATCGGTTTAGGATGTGGACTGTGTCGTTGGTTGCGAAATGTTGGGTTCTAGCGCGGATGTTTGGCCTTTGTTGGCCTCTTGGGATGTTGCGATTTCAATCTGGTAGCTTTTAGTCCTTCGTGTTAGGCTGGAGTTGTGTTGAATTTCTTGTGAATTGTGGTGGTTTTCAGTAATGAAAATCGGAAGGGGCAAGCCCTTCTTTGATCAAATTTTTTTTAATCGTCCTTATATATTCATCAGTCTTGCTATAAGTCGCAGTAGATGCTATATAGGTCTGTCAGATCTTACATCAAGATCCGTGCTTTCAGATTTTCTTTTTTCTCTCTTAAATCTCAGTCGAGTGAGACATAGCCACGCCATTAAACAGAGGCTCGGGCACCATTAATGGAGACCTTGGGAGAGAGGTGGACGGCAGATGGAGGTCAAAGGGCTCTCCTCCCGATAAGCACGCGCAGAGGTCTGATCGCACGCCTCTCGTACTCAAATAGCTACCCTGCACGCCGCCTCCTAGCTAATAAAAAAGGGGACGCGTGGCGGCACGTAAATGGTACTAGTAAGTAGAACGCACACGGTTTCAATAATACTTGTGTTTCCGATTGTAACGTGACAACACTTCTTCCAAAATGACTTTGTTGATTGTTAATGTGTGCGCCTTCGAAAATCGGACTGCAAATTTACCACACCATGTTGGTTCCATGTCATGGCACCAAGCCAAGTTTCATTATTTTCATGCGTGTTTTAGATTTACAGGAATTAAAAAACTAAGTTTCTCAATGTTTCCAACCCAGCCACGACGCCCAGAATTTTGAATTTCATTCCCATTTCTTGCATGGAACCTAGGAATTTACCCGAGGACACACATGTGATTTTTCAACCAACTTTGGTGCACTGGAACATGTTCTTGTATTTCAAATTTGAATTATGCACACAAAGGTGACACGTTACCTCCCAGAACCACGAGCCTTCTTGAGAGAAGCTTATACCAAAATTTGTTCCTATTCGACCAATTTTTTTTACCATGGCATGGTACTACCATGACATGACACCATGCCAAGTTTCATGATTTTAAAACCAAGTTTCTCAATGTTATCAACCGAGCCACGATGCCCAGATGTTTGAATTTTATTCTCATTTTTTGCATGGGACCTACTCCCTCCTTCCATCTATATAGGGCCTAATGTGTTTTTCAAGACAGCCTTTGACTATTGACAAGATTAATAGCACATGAGATGTATACTATGAAAATTATATTATTGGAAGCTCCTTTGACATACAAAATTGAAGGTATGCTTTGTGTAAGTTGCATGTCATATATTATTGCTCTAACGTTTGGTCAAAGTTAGCCTCGAAAAACGCATTAGGACCTATATGCATGAGAGGAGTCGACTTCGAGAGAACGTGTTTGTTCGAGAGACACCGAGGAAGACTACTATATATCGATGGTGCATGTAGGCGGGAATTAAACTAAGGGATGGTCTTATTGGTTTCGGGGATATAGGGGAAGAGTGAGAGGCGGGGGGTAGCTAGAAGGAGATTGTTAAGTGTGAGTGTGTGTTTTACCCATCCAGGCGGAAGTTATCTGCACAAAAGAGGAGAACGATTCGATGTGGCGTTAGGATTGAGGGTAATTAACTATGTATGGAGACATAGAGACCTTGAACGTGCATGTGTGAGAGGTATACATGTATACGTGGGATGTGTGTGTGTGTGTGCGCGCGCATGATCGAGATAAAAGAAAGAAGACATAAGTCATAAGATCAACGACATGGGAGAGACGGATCGGTATGACAATATGCATGCATGTGAGAATGCATGGAAGAAGTCCCGACAATTGAGCATGTGTTTTTGTCTTTAAGAGATAGTGGCGTGGGCTGGAGCATGCATCTATGGCGAGCAGAGGGAGTGAGGCGCAACGATTGTGCAAAAGAGACTAACCTATAAATGCATATGTATGGAGAGACATATATAGTGTGGGTGATAGGAAGCAAGACTCCGTGCGAGAAAGAAATGTTGACGGAGAAACTACAGATAGATACAGAGATGGAGATGCTAGCTAGAGGGACACCCGCTAGTTTGGGTGTTGGAGATGACCGTCGGGTGGTTCAAAGGGTGAAGTTATATATGTGTGTGAGAGGGCACTTGATTGCATGTAGAGAGAAACATATGTAGTGTGCATGATAGGAATCAAGAGTGAGGGCGAGAAAGAAGGTTGATGGAGAAATAGATAAATAGAAAGATAAAGATGCTAGCTAGTGTGCGTTAGAGATAGGAGTCGAGTGGATCAGAAGGCTGGGTTATGTGTGTGGGTGTGAGAGAGATAGAGAGAGGGTGTGCGTGAGTCACATACAAACAGATATCAGAGAGAAATGAGATCCAGAGAGACGGAGTTTTGTGTCTGCGAGAGAGAAAGATATTTCACAACGAGAGTGATAGAACGCAAGATATCTCTAGGGAGAGAGGGTGTGTGTGAGCGACATACAAGAGAACAATGGAGAAATATGAGACCCTGGGAGACAGAGTTTATGTTTGTGTGTGAGAAAGAGATATTGAAGAGGAAGAGTCGTAGGTTCTCATATCTAAGGAGCGAAAGACATCTCTGTATGAGGGGTGTGCGAGTGGCACACATGGGAATAGTAGAGAGAAATGAGACCCCGGGAGACAAAGTTTTGTGTTTGTGTGAGTGAAAGAGATTCCACATGGAGAATCATAGTTAGAGACACATAGCAGGGAGCGAGATATACTTAGAGAGAGATAGAGTGATGAAGGTCGAGGGAGAGAGTACCGTCTGTGTGTTACGAAGATAAAAGATCATTGTCGACATACAGGTAGCACGAGAGATACCTGAGAGATGATGAACGCGTATAGGTCCAGAGAGATAGTCCTATATAAGCATGAGTGATAGCTATATGAGACGAATATCTGGATTAAAGGGGATTCAAATATTTAAACTGGATATCATGACATCAACAATATCATAACGCAAATTGGTGTATCAAACATGCATATTCATTTGAATTTGGGCACACGTGTAATGTTATATAGTTTATCAATATTGGTGATCCATAGATTCTTCAATTACAAACAATGCATGGTTTATATGCAATTAATGTCTAAACGGGATTACACTATATGTTGCGTGTGAAACACATTATACATGTTTGAGAAGTAAAAAAACCCGCATGAAACACACATTAATTGGAGACAGTTAGCAAGGAATGCATACATTGGATTTCAACATAAAGCGGTTTCAAATATTTGAAAATCCAAATCGATGGATACAACCTTATGAATCTAAGATCATGCCATTTGTAAACCATATTTATGTATAAATGGTGTTGTGCTTTTGAAAGTATATATAAAAAATGTTGTATATAGAATGTAATTCCAATTGAAAATGGATCCTGCCCAAAAAAAGAATACAAACGGGATTCGAATTGAGTTGGCATGGTAAACGTGCACTCTCCAAAATTTGAACGAAGCGGGGAAAGTCGCAGTAACCGCCCGAAACCAAAATCTGTGAGATGGAAATCACTGCTGCCTATCCCTGCCACGCAAAGCCTATATGCTGGATTTCTATAGGTTTCGATAGGGGTAGGTTTGTAATTTCACCCAAACGTGACGTAACCGCCTCTCACCCGGATTCATACACGGCGGGCGCCAAAACATAGTGTGTCCTCGGCCGAAATCTACTCCCTCCCCGATTCATATTCATACACGGTGAGCGCCAAAAACAAACTCTCGTCGGCAAATATTCGGTGTATGCGAGATTACCATCCTATCCCCAACCGACTAGTGTTGCTGTGATGTAGTAGAAATTTGAAACGGGGGCTAAGTTTGTAAATTTCCTCGCATTTGAGACAAGCGCGCCCTGAATACATGGTTCCCGCCTTCCTCTCTACCTCCCTTTTCCCCATTCGTACTCCGTGGGCGCCAAAACACCCTCTCCACCCCACCCTCCTCCGTCTGCCGCCGTCCGCCACCCCATCCACCGCCGTCCTCCTCCACCATGCCGGAGCTGATACCCCGAAGCCGCCGTCCATTACAAGAGATCGACCTCTCTCATCCACGGCTTCGGATCGGGATCCTTGCATCCCGTCCTCTCGCGTCATCCCCGCCGTCGTCCACCTTGCCGGCGCCGCTCCTACGACCGTCTCGTCCACCGCACCCCGCCACCACCGTCTACCCTCCTAGATCTGCTTCCACGCCGCCGACAGCCATTGCTACCACAACACCGTCAAATTCTCAGCAGATGCGTACACGGCGCCGCACCAGAGGCGGTATGTGACACCCCAAAAATTTGGCCTTGTTTTAATAAATTAAAATTTTTGCCAGGAATTAAAACTTTGAATTTCTGAGCTCCATTTTGATTTTTAAATCATTTCCTTCCCTGTTATGATGAGTTTTTCCCAAAGAGAAAACTTTTCAAATATGTCATTGGACATATTTAATCTCTCAAGAGAAACTTTCCCTTATTTAATATAACAGATTAAATAATTAAGTTGCTTGATCTTTACTTTCTTGAAAATGTTTTTTCAAGGTTAAATGGCCATATTTGAACTACAACCATTTGATAGATTCACTTAAAATTCCCACAAAAATTTGGAGATGTCATGTGATGTTTTTAAATCCATTTTTATACAAAAATATCTTTTATTCATGTTAATATTTTGAGCTCTACACTCAATCTTTCCTTCTCTGGTCCAGAGTGCAATTTGCACTACAACCCATTTTAAATAATTCTTTCTAGCTCCACCAAAATTATGGGATATTGGTAGTAGCATATGATTCAACTTATGCAAAAACCTAGTGCTGTTCTTTGAAAAATTTGAGTGAATCAACCTCATTTTCATTCTGGTCCAGCCTTGTGATTTCTACTACAACCCTATTTAATTTTGCTCCAATGATCTTGTGCTTTCTCCAACTTGTAGACAGCCCTACCAAACCCCTAAATCCAGGGGCATGCACCCATTGGATTAATTTTGGTTCATGAAATAATGTCATTTATTTCCTGTCCAGAATTGAAGTTTTTGCAAAACTTGCACTAACAAGTTTTTCCTTTTGCCAAACTAACCTCACCACTCTCTCTTGCATCTAAAGAGACCCATCTGGAGTTTTTGGCCACTCCAAGACCTGCCTAAGTGCCCCTAGCATTTTGTCAAACACCCTGAGTGCATAGCCAGATTTGGCATGGATTCAAGTTTACATTGTGAACTTGGCCATGAGCTAACCACCATGCCCATTCATCCTCTATCTAACCCTAACCTAGTCCTGTTTCTTCCCAGCCTCAACCTCGACCTCTAGCATGCTCTGGCATTACGTCGAGCACGTCCCGTGCACGCCCGGAGCGCGAGCAGAGCGTGGCTTGGCACGCACGTGCGCCGAGCCAACACGCTGGCCCCCACGGCTTTGGCTCTGCTCTGCAGCACCACGCCACGCGCTCCCCTTCTCACCGCTACGCGCCAAGCCGCCCCTCACCATGCCCGACAGGCCAAGCTAGCCGCCGCCGCCGCCCGATAGCCTCTGCCCATGTCGGCGCCGCCGAACCTTCCTCCGCTCGCCACCTGGCCCCTGGAGCAGTGCCGCTCGTCCGATAGCGCCTCATCCCCAGCCGCCACGATGCCCTGCAGCTACAGAATGGCGGTCGCCGGAGAGCTTATCCGGCCGCCGCGGAACCAACCTCGATGAGCTATAAAAAGGAGGCCCCGAACCCATTCAAGCACACAGGCAACCTTAGAATGCTCCCCTAGTTCTCCCGTGGCAGCCAATCGATCCCGAGAGGTCTCCTTCCTCATCTCCGGCAACTGCAGCCGCCGCCACTGCCCCGGCCAATTCGGCACCACCAGAGCCTCCCACTCTCCGTTCTCTCCACCAAGAGCTTCCTCATCTTCCCGTAAGCCATTCCCCACTGCTCGAATTTGATCGGGGCTCACTGCAGGAGAATTTCACTCCGTCCCGAAGCCTCCTCCGCCGCGAAGCTCGCCGCCGAGCTCCCTCCGTCCACCGGCCTGCAACACCGGCAGACCGCACTGGAGTGGTGGATCATCCCGCCCTCGGGGCCCCGCGAAGAGCTGCCAGCGCGGCGACGATCGCCTGAGCTCCGCCTCCGCTCGGGACAGGGAAGAGGGGGAAAGGAGACTAGTCAAACCTGACTAGTGGGACTCTGGACCCACTGTCAGTGTCTCACCGCACCGTCCACGTGTTTAAGTGAAGGCGTAATCCCCCAGTACGTTTTCCCCGCTCCTAAGCGTATTCCCCTCTGAAACGTTTTCTTTTCTGTTTTATTTCAAATAAACATTTTGACCAGATCTTTGACTGGCTATAACTTTTTATATAACTCCAAATGAGTTGATTCTTTTTCCTACCTTCCTCAAATTTGGTCTAGTTTATTTTAAGATTTATTTGAAAATTTTCCAAACAACTTTTTTGTACTGTTTTTGAAATGTGTGTTAATTCAAATATATTTTAAATAGGATTTTTGGAGAGAGAGAAGAAACTTTCAAAAGTTTTGGAGAGCACCTCACCCCTCCACAACTTAAAGGCAAGCATTCTGAACCCTGGCATAATGTTTTTGGTGTGTTATTTGACACGTTTATAACACCACCTTATTTTAGAGGACTTGTTATTTTATGTGACCTGATCATTTGCATGGAAGCATATTTGTGATTTCCTTGCTGTTGGAAATGAATATAATTGTGACGTTAATCATCCTCATGTGCCTTGCATGCATGCCGGAAAGGAATCCGGGAAAGCCTCGGCCTTGGGTAGGCGTGAGCTTGTCGCTGGTCCCCGTCGGGACGGTTATGTCCGGTATGGCATGGTAAGGTATATTGAGTGGTGATTTTGTTGATTGAAATATATTTGTTTACATGTCATGCAGAACTTAAAACCTCCTGAGTCGACACCAGACCGAGTCTTGGTTCCAGTAACCCCATACTTGCTGTACTACCACTTGTCCTTGCCGCAGGTAGGGTATGGTTCAATAAGTCGTCAACCCCTTTCAAGCACACACCGTAAGAGAGGCCATGGTGGAAGATATCGGTTGTAGCCGGTAGGCATGCCACCTGGTCCGGGGGCATGGGTGTTTCCGGTTGAGACCGAGAGGGGAGGCCACCCCTTAGAGCGCGCGATATAAATTTGATCCCATGCTACGCGAGGTTGTAGCCTCCCCACTTAGAGTTTTGCTTAACAAGTGTCGTGGGTGATTCCAGACACCGATGAGTTAAGCTGGTGTGTGCAAGTTAGGCGTGTTTTCAACTAAAAGGATGTAGACGGAATTAGTCCCGATGGACTAAAGGAATCCGTTACTCGTGGGTAAAGAGCACACCCTCTGCAGAGATTAAAACCTATTCGAATAGCCGTGTCCATGGTTAAGGATTACAGTCTGGGATGGGTCAAGTGTTGGTCTTAGTGTCGGTCTTCGGAGGCGATATTGTTAAACCAAACTTGGATATCGACTGGTTACTTGTGAAGACCATGATTATTATTTTATGACGGACTAACCCGTTGTATTAATTATATTATTGAGTATCCCTGGGACGGTTCTACCTCCTGGATATTCATTGTGATTATTTATTTTAAAAGCCCTTTATGTGGTGTCGCTCAGACGCCCGACTGTGGCATTTCTTTTAAGCCCTTTATGTGGTGTCGCTCAGACGCCCGACTGTGGCATTTCTTTTAAGCCCTTTATGTGGTGTCGCTCAGACGCCCGACTGTGGCATTTCTTTTAAAGCCCTTTATGTGGTGTCGCTCAGACGCCCGACTGTGGCATTTCTTTTAAAGCCCTTTATGTGGTGTCTCTCAGACGCCCGACTGTGGCATTTCTTTTAAAGCCCTTTATGTGGTGTCGCTCAGACGCCCGACTGTGGCATTTCTTTTTAAGCCCTTTATGTGGTGTCGCTCAGACGCCCGACTGTGGCATTTCTTTTAAGCCCTTTATGTGGTGTCGCACAGACGCCCGACTGCGGCATTTTATTTCCCACTCCATTATTGCTTATTCATGTTGCATATAAATAACCTGATTGCATGCATAAAAGATGTTTTATTCATGACTGACGATGTGAACATGGAATTTTTTTTTGTGCATGATTATCAATTATATTATACCTGTGTTCTTAATGTTTGCGAGTACATTCAAAGTACTCACTGGCTTGTCCCTGGCTATTGTCTTGGCCAGATTTCTGCACGGAGAGGAGCGTTGCGGTGACAGCCCCGGAAACTAAGCAACGGTGATAGCAGCCTCGCAAAGATAGGAGTTAACCTGGTCATCTGTTCCCGTGGGAAATGGAGTCCCATACACTGATGATTCACAAACCGCTTCCGCCATCGACCACTAGAAAACCATTTGAAGTACTCATAGGCCACAATAGTCTTGTACTACACATTTTGTATTTTTTTGCTTGGAATTTCTGTAACAAGTTGGTGTCTCATCAGCTAACAGTAATCCTGGGGCTGGTGAGCACAACGGCCATTTTCTGGAAATTTATGTCCGGAAAACCGGTCGTGACAGACTTGGTATCAGAGCCAGGCTGACCATTGGCTAATCCTATCTTAGCCGGGTCTATAAACTTAGGCAAACCAACCCACCAAGCCATAACCAAACCCCAGCCAAGCTTCTCGTACAAGATAGCCACACAGTGACCCAACATCTTTTGGCAGTCGGTGCCCAACCTATCAACCTAACCTGTCGCTCATGCACCAGTGACCGGCTCCTGAAAAGTCTTTCTCACAAGCGTGCGAAGGAAGACTCCGTCCCCTTTTCCTATAAAAAGGGGCACGCTAGCCCCAACACAGCACAGCACAGCCTCTACCCCAAACCAAGCTACAATGCCTGGCCCTGTCGTGCACAATGAAACCACAGCAACCAACCTTAGAGGTTTTGTGACCATACTCGCAAACCTCACCCGTCGTGCCTATGCGTTAGAAGAGCCCCCAGAATATGTTGTGTACCAAGGACCCATGAGCGGTGAGAGCCGTCAATTCTGGGCCACTGTACACATCTACGGTAGGGGTCTAGAGCCCGAGCGCCCCTACAGGTTCACCGGAAGGACGACTTCCTTTGAGCTTCAAGCCATCCAACTAGCTGCTCGAGAGGCCATAGTTCATCTCCGGCACTTGTCGCCTAGAGTTAACTGTCGCTCGTTCCACTTCTACCCCAGACGTGAAGGGTATGGTAGACCACCCCGAGTTGCCAACGGAGATCACGAGACGGATCCTGCATTGTTGCACCTAGTGCGCTATGTAAGTGCACTAGAGGAACTGTGCGATCAAATCACTATTGATCTAATCACCGCTCGTGGAGAGCTGGTTCGTCGAGCCCCGGCAAGAGAAGAAAACGAGCCCAACGCCGACAACCCATTCGTGCTGTTTGGACACTCGATCGAGTCCCTGAGGCCTGCCCCAGACATAGGCCAAGGTGCTGCGATAACCCCAGAGGTGCTTCGTCGCATATTGGGAGCACACTCCAACGGGATTGTGGCCAACACTCCCCGAGATGGTAATCATCGCTACCCCGAGCCTGCAGCCCCTCAACCCACTCCAGCTAATTCCGACGACGAGACCCGTGGAGGAGCCTCAAGGCATGCCCGCTTGGATGTAAACGAGGTAGACTAAGTCACCGAGTCGTATCAAGTCCCAGTGTACCCTCGCTTTGTAATCGTGTGGCCTCGTATTTAAATGTCGCCTGTTGTCGTGCCTCTGTTTTAATAGTAGCCTTGCCTGGATGCGCCAGTATGCAGTATAAGATTTCTATCCCAGGCACAGTTGCCAAAAACCACCCCGTCAACCCCACAGTAACACATCACTGTAGTGAGATGTGTGAATCTGTGGCTTGACCTCGACCCTTGGAACAGAGCTGAAAATTTTCTTTACCATTCACAACGGTAAAAATGACCCAGCTCCAGTGCTATAAAAGGACACCGCGTGACCTTGCCAAGCACCTCTCACCTTGTGCACCACCCTCACAACCATTTCCTAGCCATGCCGAGCCCTAGCATTTATCTGAGAACCCCAGATGCAACCCCAGGTAGTTTTGTCAAGATATTGCGGGATTTAACCTGCAGTACCATGGGCGCTACCCAGCCACCCCAGTACGAGCTGTTCAAATCTAGAATTACCCCTTCCACCTCAAGATATTGGGCAGCAGTACACATCCCTCCCGTAAACTCAAACCAAGACCCAACGGAGGTCTCCTTCGTGGGGAAATCTATGCCAACCTCACAGATGGCCATAGAAGCTGTTGCATACGAAGCGCTTGCTCGCCTTCGATTCGCGGTACCCTATGCCAGCGAACGAGGGTATTATTACTTCCCGAGCCGTGCAGCGCCCGGAGGAGTGACATCTTTTCCCGGTGGACGAATTGAGAGAGACCCAGTCCTGGCCAACCTTGTCCAGTACGTCATCGCTCAAGAGCATTTATCCCAACGTGTGATGGGTTATCTCCAGAGCCTCACAGATTTAAATCCTCAGATCGCCATCGGCAGAGCACTAAGGCCCGACCAGGAGAGACACGTGCATCGACTGGTCAATCCACTTCCCCCGATAGAAGAGGAATGTATCCCAGTACCAGAGACGTTTTCTAGGGACCCCATCCAGTTGCCGTTTCCATTTTAGAACATCGCCGCGGTGTTCATTTTTGCAACATTTATTTATGTGTGTGACCTATGCGTGATACCCTGAGTTTGTACGACGAGTCAATTATTTGGTTTCTACTAATGTGTATAGTTTTTGTTGTGGTTTATGCTCTTTTAAAATTAATTGTTTTTCTCTCGCGAAATCCTGGAGTGAGATTTCTTTTTTCTGAGTTGCTACGTATGCACCTTCTCACGGCGTGGATTTTCTACACAGCACCACGGCATTAGACTCACAACCATAATCTTTCAAACACATACACGGTTTGCAAAACTTTGCAACGGTGTTACATCTAACAAATCACCCCTAACAACAGTTAGCACCAGGCACACCCCACCTACTCCTCGTGATCACCACCACCGCGGAGAGCCAACACCCGAGCAGCAGCGTCGCGATGATCGTCGAGGATCATCGCGCACAGGAGCACAGAGAGCCCCAGTAGTGTCGCCAGCCCTCCAAATATCAGGATCACAAACCAGTCCGGCATCGCCTCCGCCATTAGAGCCTCACCCGAGCTTCTGTAAGCAGTAATGGAGAAAGGAGGAGAAGGAGAAGTGAGGCCAGGTGTGAGGAAGAAGAGAGGGACACCCCCGCCGTTTTATAGCTCGAGCTCGGTGTACGGTGGGCGAAGTCCACCAACGCCGCTCGTCGCCGATCGCCGGTGTTCGGAGTCGAATCCGCGAGCAGTGCCGACAGCGCGCTGGCCCGCGAAGTGAGTGCACGCTGCACCGGCAGCTAGCACGCCGCGCACTACCGCAGTACGGCCTAGATGCCCTACGCGCTAGGTGTCGCCGATGGAGAAAGCGCGCAGGAGAGAGGAAGAAGAGAGAACCAGAGGGAGAAGAAGAGACTGACAGTGGACCCCGGGTCCACCTGTCAGCCAGAGAGAGCACTGTGCTCTCGGGTACGACCAGCGTATATTTAAATTTAGAAGTTATTCTAAATTTATATCCAGCGTAGAATATCACGATTTTGTCCTGAACCGTAGACTTTTCCACGCGACACCAGTTTTTCACACTGTGGTTTTTCACCACTTATTGCCCTCTCACTATAGCCACATTTTTACTGCTTATTGTTCTTCTTAAAACAGCTTTTAACGAATCTCGAGGACAAGATTTTTCTTAAGGGGGGTAGTATTGTGACACCCCAAAAATTTGGCCTTGTTTTAATAAATTAAAATTTTTGCCAGGAATTAAAACTTTGAATTTCTGAGCTCCATTTTGATTTTTAAATCATTTCCTTCCCTGTTATGATGAGTTTTTCCCAAAGAGAAAACTTTTCAAATATGTCATTGGACATATTTAATCTCTCAAGAGAAACTTTCCCTTATTTAATATAAAAGATTAAATAATTAAGTTGCTTGATCTTTACTTTCTTGAAAATGGTTTTTCAAGGTTAAATGGCCATATTTGAACTACAACCATTTGATAGATTCACTTAAAATTCCCACAAAAATTTGGAGATGTCATGTGATGTTTTTAAATCATTTTTATACAAAAATATCTTTTGTTCATGTAATATTTTGAGCTCTACACTCAATCTTTCCTCTCTGGTCCAGAGTGCATTTGCACTACAACCCATTTAAATAATTCTTTCTAGCCTCCACCAAAATTATGGGATGTTGGTAGTAGCATATGATTCAACTTTATGCAAAAACCTAGTGCTGTTCTTTGAAAATTTTGAGTGAATCAACCTCTTTTCCATTCTGGTCCAGCCTTGTGATTTCTACTGCAACCCTATTAAATTTTGCTCCAATGACCTTGTGCTTCCTCCTAACTGTAGACAGCCCTACCAAACCTCTAAGTCCAGGAGCATGCACCCATTGGCATATTTTTGGTTCATGAAATAATGTCATTTATTTCCTGTCCAGAATTGAAGTTTTTCAAAACTTGCACTAACAAGTTTCTGCTTTTGGCCAAATAACCTCACCGCTCTCTCTTGCATCTAAAGAGACCACCATCTGGAGTTTTTGGCCACTCCAAGACCTGCCTAAGTGCCCCTAGCATTTTGTCGAACACTCTGAGTGCATAGCCAGATTTGGCATGGATTCAAGTTTACATTGTGAACTTGGCCACCTGAGCTAACCACCATGCCCATTCATCCTCTATCTAACCCTAACCTAGTCCTGTTTCTTCCCAGCCTCAACCTCGACCTCTAGCATGCTCTGGCATTACGTCGAGCACGTCCCGTGCACGCCCGGAGCGCGAGCAGAGCGTGCGCTTGGCACGCACGTGCGCCGAGCCAACACGCTGGCCCCCACGGCTTTGGCTCGCTCTGCAGCACCACGCCACGCGCTCCCCTTCTCACCGCTACGCGCCAAGCCGCCCCTCACCATGCCCGACAGGCCAAGAGCTAGCCGCCGCCGCCGCCCGACAGCCTCTGCCCATGTCGGCGCCGCCGAACCTTCCTCCGCTCGCCACCTGGCCCCTGGAGCAGTGCCCGCTCGTCCGCTAGCTCCTGCCGTCATCCCCAGCCACGCCACGATGCCCTGCAGCTACAGAATGGCGGTCGCCGGAGAGCTTATCCGGCCGCCACGGAACCGACCTCGATGAGCTATAAAAAGGAGGCCCCGAACCCATTCAAGCACACAGGCAACCTTAGAATGCTCCCCTAGTTCTCCCGTGGCAGCCAATCGATCCGGAGAGGTCTCCTTCCTCATCTCCGGCAACTACAGCCGCCGCCACTGCCCCGGCCAATTCGGCACCACCAGAGCCTCCCACTCTCCGTTCTCTCCACCAAGAGCTTCCTCATCTTCCCGTAAGCCATCCCCACTGCTCGAATTTGATCGGGGCTCACTGCAGGAGAATTTTCACTCCGTCCCCGAAGCCTCCTCCGCCGCGAAGCTCGCCGCCGGCAGCTCCCTCCGTCCCCACCGGCCTGGCAACCACCGGGAGGACCGCACTGGAGTGGTGGATCCATCCCCGCCCTCGGGGCCCCGCGAAGAGCTGCCAGTCGCCGGCGACGATCGCCTGAGCTCCGCCTCCGCTCGGGACAGGGGAAGGAGGGGGAAAGAGAGACTAGTCAAACCTGACTAGTGGGACTTCCTGGACCCACTGTCAGTGTCTCACCGCACCGTCCACGTGTTTAAGTGAAGGCGTAAATCCCCCCAGTACGTTTTCCCCGCTCCGAAAGCGTATTCCCCTCTGAAACGTTTTCTTTTCTGTTTTATTTCAAATAACAGATTTTGACCAGATCTTTGACTGGCTATAACTTTTTAATTATAACTCCAAATGAGTTGATTCTTTTTCCTACCTTCCTCAAATTTGGTCTAGTTTATTTTAAGATTTATTTGAAAATTTTCCAAACAACTTTTTTGTACTGTTTTTGAAATGTGTGTTAATTCAAATATATTTTAATATAGGATTTTGGAGAGAGAGAAGAAACTTTCAAAAGTTTTGGAGAGCACCTCACCCCTCCAGAACTTAAAGGCAAGCATTCTGAACCCTGGCATAATGTTTTTGGTGTGTTATTTGACACGTTTATAACACCACCTTATCTCAGAGGACTTGTTATTTCATGTGACATGATCATTTGCATGGAAGCATATTAGTGATTTCCTTGCTGTTGGAAATGAATATTATTGTGATGGTAATCATCCTCATGTGCCTTGCATGCATGACGGAAAGGAATCCAGGAAAGCCTCGGCCTTGGGTAGGCGTGAGCTTGTCGCCGGTCCCCGTCGGGACGGTTATGTCCGGTATGGCATGGTAAGGTATATTGAGTGGTGATTTTGTTGATTGAAATATATTTGTTTGCATGTCATGCAGGGAACTTATAAACCTCCTGAGTCGACCAAAGATCGAGTCTTGTTCCCAAGTAACCCCCATACTTGCCTCGTACTACCACTTGTCCCTGCCGCAGGTAGGGTATGGTTCAGTCAGTCGTCAACCCCTTTCAAGCACACACCGTACAGAGAGGCCATGGTGGAAGATATCGGTTGTAGCCGGTAGGCATGCCACCTGGTCCGGGGGCATGGGTGTTTCCGGTTGAGACCGAGAGGGGAGGCCACCCCTTAGAGCGCGCGATATAAATTTGATCCCATGCCACGCGAGGTTGTAGCCTCCCCACTTAGAGTTTTGCTTAACAAGTGTCGTGGGTGATTCCAGACACCGATGAGTTAAGCTGGTGTGTGCAAGTTAGGCGTGTTTTCAACTAAAAGGCCGTAGACGGAATTAGTCCCGATGGACTAAAGGAATCCGTTACTCGTGGGTAAAGAGTACACCCTCTGCAGAGATTAAACCTATTTGAATAGCCGTGTCCATGGTTAAGGATTATAGTCTGGGATGGGTCAAGTGTTGGTCTTAGTGTCGGTCTTCGGAGGCGATATTGTTAAACCAAACTTGGATATCGACTGGTTACTTGTGAAGACCATGATTATTATTTTATGATGGACTAACCCGTTGTATTAATTATATTATTGAGTATCCCTGGGACGGTTCTACCTCCTGGATATTCATTGTGATTATTTATTTTAAAAGCCCTTTATGTGGTGTCGCTCAGACGCCCGACTATGGCATTTCTTTTAAGCCCTTTATGTGGTGTCGCTCAGACGCCCGACTGTGGCATTTCTTTTAAGCCCTTTATGTGGTGTCGCTCAGACGCCCGACTGTGGCATTTCTTTTAAAGCCCTTTATGTGGTGTCGCTCAGATGCCCGACTGTGTCATTTCTTTTAAAGCCCTTTATGTGGTGTCGCTCAGACGCCCGACTGTGGCATTTCTTTTAAAGCCCTTTATGTGGTGTCGCTCAGACGCCCTACTGTGGCATTTCTTTTTAAGCCCTTTATGTGGTGTCGCTCAGACGCTCAACTGTGGCATTTCTTTTAAGCCCTTTATGTGGTGTTGCACAGACGCCCGACTGCAGCATTTTATTTCCCACTCCATTATTGCTTATTCATGTTGCATATAAATAACCTGCTTGCATGCATAAAAGATGTTTTATTTATGACTGACGATGTGAACATGGAATTTTGTTTTGTGCATGATTATCAATTATATTATACCTGTGTTCTTAATGTTTGCGAGTACATTCAAAGTACTCATTGGCTTGTCCCTGGCTATTGTCTTGGCCAGATTTCTGCACGGAGAGGAGCGTTGCGGTGACAGCCCCGGAAACTAAGCAACGGTGATAGCAGCCTCGCGAAGATAGGAGTTAACCTGGTCAGCTGTTCCCGTGGGAAATGGAGTCCCATACACTGATGATTCACAAACCGCTTCCGCCATCGACCACTAGAAAACCATTTGAAGTACTCATAGGCCACAATGGTCTTGTACTACACATTTTGTATTTTTTTGCTTGGAATTTCTGTAACAAGTTGGTGTCTCATCAGCTAACAGTAATCCTGGGGCTGGTGAGCACAACGGCCATTTTCTGGAAATTTATGTCCGGAAAACCGGTCGTGACCCGGTATTCTTTCGTATCTGCTCAACTTATTTATCGCAGCAAGAAAATAGATCGCCACTGCTTTACTCTGATTTCTTGTCTTGGTTGCGAAGTTGCCTTTGTCCGGTTTGCACCTTCAGATCCGCCATGGCACGCTCAATACCATACTTGCAATGCTTATGGTTTTCCTCTTTTATATTCCATACTAGTTAAATCACAGTAGACTAAATTTCAAAATTGGGTCAGTCGATTTTTCAGAGCTCGCCGGAGTTCGCCGGTGCGATCGAAGGGGCTCGGGTGGTTGTGGGGCCTCGCCGAACGAAGAAAACTCGACAGGTGGGGGTGGGGGTGGGGGTGGGGGTGGCGGAGGAACACAGGCGGTGGGGGCCGGTGGTCCGGTCGGCGGCCTGTGCGGTGTTCTGTATGGGAAGAATCGGAGACGAGGAAGAAGAATGGTTAGGAGACGTAGGATCTTCATCCAACGGCCTGAAATGGTCGAGAGACAACTAGGAGTTGCATTCTTAATGCGCTCTGGTTCATCATGTGTGGGCACTGCGCAACCAACATTTTATTATCCAAAATCTGCTTGCTCTTCTTTACCATGTTCCTCTTCCGTTCTTCTTTAATATGTACTCTCTCCGTTCCTAAATACAAGTCTTTGTATAGATTCCACCATGGACTACATATGGAGCAAAATGAGTGAATCTACACTCTAAAATGTACCTGGATACATCTGTATGTGATCCATAGTGGAAATCTCTACCAAGACTTATATTTTGGAATGGAGGGAGTATGATAGTAGTATAGTATGTTCCTTGTACTGAAGATGAGCAGGGAAATTTGCAGTGTAGAGGTCTATACGGTCGTTTCTGATGGACACTTTGAGCCTCTTTGATTCATAGGATCTTGTAAACATAGGAATAGGATTTGTAGTGGCCTGCCCACTTGAATCCTATAAGAATAGCAAGGAAATGCGAGGAGCTGTGTCGCCTTTGAGAGTTACATTGATATTAACAGTACCGCACCTTCACTTGAAGAGAGCTGGTATCCGAACCCTTTCTAGCCGTACCGGCAATACTAGCACATATATTCCAACAAGTTCCACTTTGCTGATTTTACTCTGATGCTTAAGGTTTTCCCGTTATATCTACACTATGATCTGTGTAGCTGCTTTGTGTCGCACTAGCAGCAGTCCACTCTTGAAGCTAAACACTGTAATGACTTACAAAATTGGCACCAAGGCATTGAGTGCCATTCTGGATGCAATGAAACTCATACGCTCCCCACCTGTTGATTCTTGTTCAGAATATGATCCTAATGACTATTCTAACCTCGAGGAGTCAAAGGCAGATGGCATGTCCTGTTCACCCATCAAGGTGCATGTTCTAATTTGGCAATGTTTTATTGATTGCGGGTATCTTGCATGTGTTGTCTTGCATTTCTTCTACTTTGTTGCACCGCCATCTGCTTAGTTTACTCATCATATATGTCGAGATGCCATGCCCATCCATTATCAATACATATTCCATCTGTCATCATACCATGTTTTTCCACTCAAATGGTGTTCTTGTGCATTGTACATCAAAAAGGAAGAGGGTGATTGCCGAACCTGAAGGAGCGCCAGCAAAGTCCTTGAAAAACGTGGTAGTGCCGAAGAAATCAGACAGCGCCCCACTTATATTGGCTGTACAACCAGTGACACAAAATGTAGGACCGACTCCAGCAGACTGTACCCATACTTCACTGGCCACACCACTAGCCCCACCACACAGGACCTGCACTCTAGCAAAAGGTATACCAATTTCATTTGCCATCGCACTAGCTGTACCATAGAAAAATCCCACACCAGCAAAAAGTACAGCAAGTCCACTGGCCGAAGACCTATCCCAACTACAGAGACGGCCAATTCTTGCAGATTGGAACCCCATTCCATTTATTCCCAGTTTAAAAGACAATGCTTTCAATGTTGTTAGGGACTATGTGCATATATTCCCATCATGGGAAGATTATTATGAAGACAAACACCATTTTCACATCTTCCTGTCCAACTTACGTGTAAGTGCTATTATTCATGGTTATTATTTTCCTGTTTTCTGCTGATTGAACACATGAATGATTTACATTACATTGTTGTAACTAGGCGAGGGTCAATCTGGATAGTCATGACGAGCAAAGCTTGCTTGTGCTTTTCAAGGAAGCATTGCAGCAGTATCGGTGTTACCTGAGGAAATCACACTTTGATGCAAGTCTATAGACGAATTTCTGGTGAAGTCTCCTGTGCTAAATTTAGAAGACATTGAATGGAAAAACTTTTTATGCACTGGTCTCGTTCCCAGGATGAGGTATTGTCTATGAAATCACATGAAAATTTGAACTTCTACTTTTCCGCATGTGCCTTACGGATCTTTTTTGCAGGAAATCTGCTCGAAGAAGAATTCCGGTTTGACAAGAACGACAGGATATCGCAAATATGCTGCCCGCTGCTTTGCTCTTGTTAGTACCTGTTGTCCTGTATCACTGTACTTGCATACATACCTGGTTCATTATGTGACAGCAGTATGCATGATAGCTTGCTTATCAATTGTTCGCTCCAAATTATCTGATCTGTATGAATGGTTACATTAGTGTAGAATATATCCAATGCCAATGTTTTTTTAGCTCTGCATTGTTCTTGTAAGTACATGTTGTCCTTTATCAGTGTGCTTATAATGATAGGTAGTTGTTCATGTACCATCACTCTGCAGCTTATTTTCCTTTGCCCTCCATTTTCTACACATCAGATCTATATTTACTCTTACCATAAGGTTGGTACTGAAGAAGTTTAGCTGTGCATTGCTCTTAGCTGTACCTTTTGCCTGTATCGCTGCACTTACATTTATAGCTACTTGGTTATGTAGCATCACTCTTCATCTTATCTTAAATATTCTCCATTTTTTCGTATATTATGACAGCTATATTTACTCTTAACAAAATGTAGAATAAAGGCAATGCTTTTGAAGAAGATTCTGTGGTAAACTTCTTGAATTGCCCCCCCCCATCAGCATGGACAAGGCCTTTATAGAGCCTGTCTTCACCAATAATGTAAGTTTGTCCATCTCAAGCCTTCAAACTTTGTTGTATATATTTGGTTAGGCATGACTGCAACAGCTGTTTAGTTTTGGTGTTTGCATCAAATTGCTTGTTTAAAGTTTATTATGTAGTTCATAAAGAAAAGTTTGTCCTTTCTCAATTTAAGTTTTCAGTTGTACAACCAACTTCCTTCTTCATACCATGTAAATTAAACTATACAGAGCAAGTGATCTTCTTTTGCACTGCATGTATGCTTCTGTTCTTCATCCGTAATCCAGTGGTGTGGTGAACCTACCCACTACAGCACAATGTCATATTCTGCAATGTCTTAACTATGAACAATGTCATGTCATTCTACTATTATTTAAATCGTCTCATTATTTGCCAATCTGAAATGGTATAAATTGACAGCACACTAACCATTGATACTTATGAGTTCTTGATCTATAATCCAGTGGTGTCGTGAAGCTGCCAACTCCTTCACAATGTCATTTCCTGCCATGTCTTAACCTGAACAATACCATATTGTGTTAATGCAAATTTAAACTGTGTCACTTTATTTGTCAGTAAGAAATGTGATGAATTGTCAGCACTGATACTTTTATGTGCAAAACCTGTCATCTGTCTGCTTGTTTATCTTTCAGAGTGAGGAAGATATAAGTGTTGAACAAGCGCAGTCTCATCATCTTGCTCAGCTGCTTGCGCTGCAGCTCCCCAGCAGGGCTAACCTTTCTTGAACTCTATTGAAGTGCTGTCGGTTTTGTATATTATTTTGTCGGTGTGTTTATTTGCACTAGTGGCGATCTTTGATGCCCAGTGTATGTAATATGCTGTCTGCTTGTGCTTTATTATCATAGTGGCGAACTTTGATGCCCAGTGGATGTAATATGCCGTAATTTCTTTATTCTACAGTATAGGTTTTTTCTTATTCACGATGCTGCAGTTATTTTACTGTATATATATCCTGTCTTCGCAGTAAACCGGCCAAACCGTAAAATTACGGTACATAATCGGGCCATCATGCAATCACGATGTAGGTTGGGCCTGAAACGTGCCGATCAGCTCACGGGCCGACAGCAGCCCGAAATGAACCCCGGCCCATGATTGTGCGAATCAAATCACGGGCTTTTAACAGGCCGAAAAATTGTCTCGGTCCTTGTTTGGCCCAATCAGATATCGGCTGTGAGCAGGCCGGGTGCAAACCGGGCCGTAGTTAGGCCCAACTATATGACGGGCTTTTAACAGACTGAAATTAATATAGGCCCGAAATGTTAAAAGGACCCTTAACAGGCCAAAACAAATATCAGGCCGAATTACTAAGTGGGCCTTTAGCAAGTGGGCCCAAAAGCATAGTGTCCAGTTGACGGGTCGAATCTGATATGGGCCATAATTAGGCCCAAAACCTCTTAAAGGGCTGGACCTGATCTGGGTCGTAATTTGGCCCAGAACGTGGTAGGCTTTTAACGGGCCGGATCTCATATGGGCCACTATTAGGCCCGGGGCGTGGCAGGCCATTAATAGACCAGATCAAATATGGGCCAGCATTTGGCCCAAAACATGGCAGCCAGTTAACGGGCCGGCCTACTAGGGTCCTCAAAATCTTGTGGGCCTACAGCTGGGCCGGCCCATTAATGTCGGCGAAATCTCGTGGGCCTTTAGCTAGGCCGGCCCATTATGATCCGCAAGAATTTTGTGAGCCTTTACCTGGGCCGGCCTATTATGGCACACGAAAATCTTGTGGGCCTTTACCTAGGCCGACCCATTATGGCCCGCGAAATCTTGTGGGCCTTTAGCTAGGCCAGCCCATTATGGCCCGCGAAATCTTGTAGGCCTTTAGCTGGGCCAGCCCATTATGGTCCGCAAAATCTCGTGGGCCTTTAGCTGGGCCGGCCCATTATGGTCCGCAAAATCTTGTGGGCCTTTAGTTGGGCCGGCCCATTTAAACTTGTTGGGCCGTGCCACGTGTCGACATATCATAGTCGCATTCTGTCCAGTGAGTGGATGACATCTGTCCCGACGATGAGCCGACACGTGTTTCCTCTAGCCAATGATGATTTTACACGTGGAAAATCCCCATTGGTCGGGGCTGTTAACGGGTTATCGGATCCAAAACCTGACCCGATAGCTTAACGGCGTTCCGTTACGGTGGATGCCATGTGTCGGTCACCCTTGACGAAAGCACTTCTGTGACGCGCGATTTATCATCATGGAAGTGGACACTTCCGTGATGATAATTTTGGTAATGTCATGGAACACTTCTACGATAGCACATGTATGACTATCTTGATTCTGTCATAAATTTGTCATGGATGTACATGCATGACAAAAAAAGCGACCTACTGTGACAAACACGTATCATCACGGAAGTGTATTTTTTTGTAGTGTCATAGTCTCCATCATCCTTTCCTCACTGGGACAATGCTCTAAAAATGATGATCATCACACTTTTATTTACTTACAACTCAAGAATTACAACGCGATACTTAGAACAAGATATGACTCTATATGAATGCCTCCGACAGTGTACCGGGATATGCAATGAATCAAGAGTGACATGTATGAAAGAATTATGAACGGTGGCTTTGCCACAAATACGATGTCAACTACATGATCATGCAAAGCAATATGACAATGATGGAGCGTGTCATAGTAAACGGAACGGTGGAAAGTTGCATGGCAATATATCTCGGAATGGCTATGGAAATGCCGTGATAGGTAGGTATGGTGGCTGTTTTGAGGAAGGTATATGGTGGCTGTATGATACTGGCGAAAGGTGCACGGTATTAGAGAGGCTAGCAATGGTGGAAGGAAGAAAGGTGTGTATGATCCATGGACTCAACCTTACTCATAAAGAACTCATATACTTATTGCAAAAATTTACAAGTTATCAAAGAAAAGTATTACGCGCATGCTCCTAGGGGGATAGATTGGTAGGAAAAGACCATCGCTCACCCCCGACTGCCACTCATAAGGAAGACAATCAATAAATAAATCATGCTCTGACTTCATCACATAACGGTTCACCATACGTGCATGCTACAGGAATCACAATTGTATTCTTCAAATTCACAACTACTCAACTAGCATGACTCTAATATCACCATCTCCATATCTCAAAACAATCATCAAGCATCAAACTTCTCTTAGTATTCAACACACTCATAAGAAAGTTTTTACTAATCTTGTATACCTAGCATATTAGGATTATTTAAGCAAATTACCATGCTATTTAAGACTCTCAAAATAATCTAAGTGAATCATGAGAGATCAATAGTTTCTATAAAACAGATCCACCATCATGCTCTAAAAGATATAAGTGAAGTACTAGAACAAAACTATATAACTCAAAAGATATAAGTGAAGCACATAGAGTATTCTAATAATTTCCGAATCATGTGTGTCTCTCTCAAAAGGTGTGTATAGCAAAGATGACTGTGGTAAACTAAAAAGCAAAGACTCAAATAATACAAGACGCTCCAAGCAAAACACATATCATGTGGTGAATAAAAATATAGCTCCAAGTAAAGTTACCGATGGAAGTAGACGAAAGAGGGGATGCCTTCCGGGGCATCCCCAAGCTTTGGCTTTTATGTGTCCTTAGAGCATAATTGGTTTGCTGCCAAAAATTGGCATGCCAATGTTTGGCATTGTGCCAAATATTGGCAACTACTTGGTTGTCTACGAGTTGTTTTGCCTCTCTCACATAAAGTTGCCAATAGTTGGCAAGTCTCGGTATTGCCAATAGTTGGCAGTGCCAACATTTGGCAAGCCAAATATTGGTAGCAAACCAATTATGCTCTTAGATTATCTTGGGGTTCCATGGGCATCCCCAAGCTTAGGATCTTGCCACTCCTTGTTCCATAATCCATCAAATCTTTACCCAAAACTTGAAAACTTCACAACACAAAACTTAAAGTAGAAAATCTCGTGAGCTCCGTTAGCGAAAGAAAACAAAAGACCACTTCAAGGTACTGTAATGAACTCATTATTTATTTATATTGGTGTTAAACCTACTGTATTCCAACTTCTCTATGGTTTATAAACTATTTTACTAGCCATAGATTCATCAAAATAAGTAAACAACACACGAAAAACAGAATCTGTCAAAAACAGAACAGTCTGTAGTAATCTGTAGCTAACGTGAGATCTGGAACCCCAAAAATTCTAAAATAAATTGCTTGACGTGAGGAATTTATATATTAATCATCTTCAAAAATAATTAACTAAATATCACTTTCCAAATAAAAATGGCAGCAGTTCTCGTGAGCACTAAAGTTTCTATTTTTTACAGCAAGATTAACAAGACTTTCCCCAAGTCTTCCCAACGGTTCTACTTGGAACAAACACTAATTAAACACAAAAATCTCAACCAAAAAAGGGGCTAGATAAATTATTTATTACTAAACAGGAGAAAAAAGCAAGGAATAAAAATAAAATCGGGTTGCCTCCCAACAAGCGCAATTGTTTAACGCCCCTAGCTAGGCATAAAAGCAAGAATAGATCTAGGTATTGCCATCTTTGGTAGGCAATCCATAAGTGGCTCTCATGATAGATTCATAAGGTAATTTAATTTTCTTTCTAGGGAAGTGTTCCATGCCTTTACTTAACGGAAATTGGAATCTAATATTCCCTTCCTTCATATCAATAATTGCACCAATCGTTCTAAGGAAAGGTCTACCAAGAATAATAGGACATGAAGGATTGCAATCTATATCAAGAACGATAAAATCTACGGGCACATAATTCCTATTTGCAACAATAAGAACATCATTAATTCTTCCCATAGGTTTCTTAATAGTGGAATCCGCAAGGTGCAAGTTTAGAGAGCAATCATCAAAATCACGGAAACCTAGCAAATTGCACAAAGTTTTGGGAATAGTGGAAACACTAGCAACCAAATCACATAAAGCATAGCATTCAAGATCTTTAAATTTTAATTTTAATAGTAGGTTCCCACTCATCATAAAGTTTTCTAGGGATAGAAACTTCCAACTCAAGTTTTTCTTCATAAGATTGCATCAAAGCATCAACGATATGTTTGGTAAAAGCTTTATTATGACTATAAGCATGAAGAGAATTTAGTACGGATTGCAACAAGGAAATACAATCTATCAAAGAGCAATTATCATAATTAAATTCCTTGAAATCCAAAATAGTGGGTTCATTACTATTTAAAGTTTTGACTTCTTCAATCCCACTTTTAACAATTGTAGCGTCAAGATCTAAAGACTCCGAATTTTTGGAACGCCGTCTAGGTAAAGGTGGATCATATTCAGTCCCATCATTATCAAGATTCATATTGCAAAACAAAGATTTAATAGGGGGCACAACAATAACTTTTAGATCTTCATCTTTATTATCATGGAAACTAGAAGAACACGCTTTTATAAAGCAATCTTTCTTAGCACGCATCCTAGCGGTTCTTTCTTTGCACTCATCAATGGAAATTCTCATGGAATTGAGAGACCCATTGATATCATGCTTAGGTGGAATAGATCTAAGTTTCAATGAATCAACATTAAGAGAAATTCTATCAATGTTCCTAGCCAACTCATCAATCTTAAGCAATTTTTCTTCAATCAAAGCATTGAAATTCTTTTGCGAAGTAATAAATTCTTTAATATTATATTCAAAATCAGAGGTCATCTTATTATAATTTCCAGAAGAATTGTTGTAGGAATTACCATAATTATTAGAGGAATTTCCAGGATACGGCCTAGGGTTAAAGTTTCCTCTATATGTGTTGTTACCAAAATTGTTCCTCCAACAAAATTCACATCCATAGATTCATTATTATTCTCAATCAAAGTAGACAAAGGCATATCATTAGGATCAGAAGAAACACTTTTATTAGCAAATAATTTCATAAGTTCATCCATCTTTCCACTCAAAACATTAATTTCTTCTATCGCATGCACTTTCTTATTAGTAGATCTTTCACTGTGCCATTGAGAATAATTAACCATAATATTATCTAGGAGTTTAGTAGCTTCTCCTAAAGTGATTTCCATAAAAGTGCCTCCCGCAGCCGAATCTAAAAGATTTCTAGAAGCAAAATTCAATCCGGCATAAAAAATTTATATAATCGTCCACAAATTCAAACCATGTGTTGGGCAATTACGTATCATTAATTTCATCCTCTCCCAAGCTTGTGCAACATGTTCATGATCAAGTTGCTTAAAATTCATAATATAGTTTCTAAGAGAGATAATCTTAGCGGGAGGAATATACTTAGAGATAAAAGCATCTTTGCACTTATTCCAAGAATCAATACTATTTTTAGGCAAAGACGAAAACCAAGCTTTAGCACGATCTTTAAGCGAAAAAAGGAAATAGCTTCAATTTAACAATATCATTATCAACATCTTTCTTCTTTTGCATATCACACAAATCAACGAAGCTATTTAGATGAGTTGCGGCATCTTCACTAGGAAGGCCGGCGAATTGATCTTTCATGACAAGATTCAACAAAGCGGCATTAATTTCACAAGATTCAGCATCGGTAAGAGGAGCAATCGGAGTGCTAATAAAATCATTGTTGTTGGTATTGGTAAAGTCACACAATTTAGTGTTATCTTGAGCCATCATGACAAGCAAGCAATCCAACACACAAGCAAACGAGGAACGAGCAAAAAGAGGCAAATAGAGAAAGAGAGGGAGGATAGAGAGAGAGAGAGAGCAAATAAAACGGCAAGGGTGAAGTGGGGGAGAGGAAAACGAGACGCAATTGGCAAATAATGTAATGCGGGAGATAAGGGTTTGTCATGGGTACTTGGTATGTTGACTTTTGCGTAGACCTCCCCGGCAATGGCGCCAGAAATCCTTCTTGCTACCTCTTGAGCACTGAGTTGATTTTCCCTTGAAGACGAAAGGGTGATGCAGCCAAGTAGCGTAAGTATTTCCCTCGGTTTTTGAGAACCATGGTATCAATCCAGTAGGAGGCTACGCACGAGTCCCTCGCACCTACACAAAACAAATAAATCCTCGCAACCAACGCGATAAGGGGTTGTCAATCCCTACACAGTCACTTACGAGAGTGAGATCTGCTAGATATGATAAGATAATATTTTTGGTATTTTTATGATAAAGATGCAAAGTAAAATAAAAGCAAAGTAAAAAGCAAAGGAAATAACTAAGTGTTGGAAGATTAATATGATGGAAGATAGACCCGAGGGCCATAGGTTTCACTAGTGGCTTCTCTCAAGAGCATAAGTATTTTACGGTGGGTGAACAAATTACTGTTGAGCAATTGACAGAATTGAGCATAGTTATGAGAATATCTAGGTATGATCATGTATATAGGCATCACGTCCGAGACAAGTAGACCGACTCCTGCCTGCAACTACTACTATTACTCCACACATCGACCGCTATCCAGCATGCATCTAGAGTATTAAGTTCTTAAGAACAGAGTAACGCTTTAAGCAAGATGACATGATGTAGAGGGATAAATTCATGCAATATGATAAAAAAACATCTTGTTATCCTCGATGGCAACAATACAATACGTGCCTTGCTGCCCCTACTGTCACTAGGAAAGGACACCGCAAGATTGAACCCAAAGCTAAGCACTTCTCCCATTGCAAGAAAGATCAATCTAGTAGGCCAAACCAAACTGATAATTTGAAGAGACTTGCAAAGATAACCAATCATACATAAAAGAATTCAGAGAAGATTCAAATATTGTTCATAGATAAACTTGATCATAAACCCACAATTCATCGATCTCAACAAACACACCGCAAAAGAAGATTACATCGAATAGATCTCCACAAGAGAGGGGGGAACTTTGTATTGAGATCCAAAAAGAGAGAAGAAGCCATCTAGCTAATAACTATGGACCCGTAGGTCTGAAGTAAACTACTCACACTTCATCGGAGAGGCTATGGTGTTGATGTAGAAGCCCTCCGTGATCGATGCCCCCTTCAGCGGAGCTCTGGAACAGGCCCCAAGATGGGATCTCGTGGATACAGAAAGTTACAGCGGTGGAATTAGGGTTTTGGCTCCGTGTCTGATCGTTTGGGGGTACGTAGGTATATATAGGAGGAAGGAGTACGTCGGTGGAGCAACAGGGGGCCCACGAGGGTGGAGGGCGCGCCTGGGGGCGGTAGGCGCGCCCCCTACCTCATGGCCTCCCTGTTGGTTGCTTGACGTAGGGTCCAAGTCTCCTGGATCTTGTTCGTTCCAAAAATCACGTTCCCGAAGGTTTCATTCCGTTTGGACTCCGTTTGATATTCTTTTTCTACGAAACTCTGAAATAGGCAAAAAGCATCAATTCTGGGCTGGGCCTCCGGTTAATAGGTTAGTCCCAAAAATAATATGAAAGTGAATAATAAAGTCCAATAATGTCCAAAACAGAAGATAATATAGCATGGAGTAATCAAAATTATAGATACGTTGGAGACGTATCAACAGTAAATTTCAGCACACTATATAAATTTTTCCTTACCAAATTCCACCTACCAAAGGTGCTTCACTCCCCGGCAATGACGCCAGAAAAGAGTCTTGATGACCCACAAGTGTAGGGGATCTATCATAGCTTTTCGATAAGTAAGAGTGTCGAACCCAACGAGGAGCAGAAGGAAATGATAAGTAGTTTTCAGTAAGGTATTCTCTGCAAGCACTGAAATTATCAGTAACAGATAGTTTTGTGATAAGGTAATTTCTAACGAGTAGCAAGTGATAAAATTAAATAAGGTGCAGAAAGATGGACCAATACTTTTTATAGCAAAGGACAAGCCTGGACAAACTCTTATATGAAGGAAAGCGCTCCTGAGGACACATGGGAATTATCGTCAAGCTAATTTTCATCACGATCATATGATTCGCGTTCGGTACTTTGATAATGTGATATGTGGGTGGACCGGTGCTTGGGTGTTGTCCTTACTTGGACAAGCATCCCACTTATGATTAACCCCCATCGCAAGCATCCGCAACTACAACAGAAGTATTAAGGTAAACCTAACCATAGCATGAAACATATGGATCCAAATCAGCCCCTTACGAAGCAACGCATAAACTAGGGTTTAAGCTGCTGTCACTCTAGCAACCCATCATCTACTTATTACTTCCCAATGCCTCCCTCTAGGTCTAAACAATGGTGAAGTGTCATGTAGTCGATGTTCACATCACACCACTAGAGGGATGACAACATACATCTCATCAAAATATCGAACGAATACCAAATTCACATGACTACTAATAACAAGACTTCTCCCATGTCCTTTGGAACAAATGTATCTACTCACAAAGCATATTCATGTACATAATCAGAGTGGTATTAATATGCATAATGGATCTGAACATATGATCTTCCACCAAGTAAACCAACTAGCATCAACTACAAGGAGTAATCAACACTACTAGCAACCCACATGTACCAATCTGAGGTTTGGATACAAAGATTGGATACAAGAGATGAACTCAGGTTTGAGATGAGATGGTGCTGGGGAAGATGTTGATGGAGATTGACCCCCTCCCGATGAGAGGATCGTTGGTGATGACGATGGTGATGATTTCCCCCTCCCGGAAGGAAGTTTCCCCGACAGAACAGCTCTGCCGGTGCCCTAGATTGGTTCCGCCAAGGTTCCGCTTCGTGGCGGCGGAGTTTCGTCCCGTAAGCTTGCTTATGATTTTTTCCTCGACGAAAGACCTCATATAGCAGAAGATGGGCATCGGAGGGCCACCAGGGGACCTACGAGGCAGGGGGCGCGCCCAGGGGGTAGGGCGCCCCCTCCACCCTCGTGGCCAGGGTGTGGCCCCCCCTCTGGAACTTTCTTCACTCAATATTTTTTATATATTCTGGAAATAACTTCCGTGAAGTTTCAGGACTTTTGGAGCTGTGCAGAATAGGTCTCTAATATTTGCTCCTTTTCCAGCCCAAAATCCCAGCTACCGGCATTCTCCCTCTTCATGTAAACCTTGTAAAATAAGAGAGAATAGGCATACGTATTGTGACATAATGTGTAATAACAGCCCATAATGCAATAAATATCGATATAAAAGCATGATGCAAAATGGACGTATCAATTACAGCAGGGAGAAGGGGTGTTACACCGCTGCATCGAGGGGGAGAGAGTTGGTGTTGACGGTAGCAAGATTGTTGATGTAGATCGTCGTCATGATCCTAGCCCCGGTGGCACTCCGGTGCCATCGGGAGAGAGGGGAGAGAGCCCCCTCCTTCTTCTTCTTCCTTGGCACCTGCCCCCACCCCTAGATGGGAGGAGAGTTTCCCCTCTGGTCCATGGCCTCCATGGTGGCGGAGGGGCGGGAGCCCCTCCGAGATTGGATCTCCCTCTCTGTTCTCTTCTGTTTCACGCTCCTCAGATCTGGCCGAAAACCGTTTCTTATATTTCGGGAGATCCGTAACTCCGATTGCGCTGAGATTTTAACAAGATTTTTTCCGGATATAAGCTTCCTTGCACCCGAAGTAGGGCTCCAACCAACGTTCGAGGAGGGCACAACCTACCACCACGCGCCAGGGGCGGGGGGCGCGCCCCGGTGTCTTGTGGTCTCCATGGGCCTCCATTTGCCTTGATTCCAACTCCCAAAAATCATATATATTCCAAAATAATTTTCCCTAAAATTTTATTGCATTTGGACTTTCTTTGAGATGGATTTTCTGTGATAAAAAAAACATGCGAAAAAACAGGAAGTGGCACTGGGCACAGGATCAATAGGTTAGTCCAATAAACCATATAAAAAGTTGCCAAAAATATGTGAAAGTGATATAATATTGGAATGAAACAATCAAAAATTATAGATACGACGGAGCTGCATCATCCATCACATCATTCTCCTAATGATGCGATCCCGTTGATCAAACAACAATGCATGTCTATGGTTAGGAAACTTAACCATCTTTGATTAACAAGCTAGTCTAGTAGAGGCTTACTAGGGACACGGTGTTTTGTCTATATATCCACACATGTATCAAGTTTCCGGTTAATACAATTCTAGCATGAATAATAAATATTTATCATGATATAAGGAAATAAAAAATAACAACTTTATTAATGTCTCTAGGGAATATTTCTTCCAATATTCCGTAAATAGTCATACGTGCTTATTGGAAACAAAGGGATATTAAAGACTCCTTTTAATAGAGAACTGGAACAAAGCATTAACACACGATGAATACATGAACTCCTCAAACTACGGTCATCACCGAGAAATGTCCCGACTTTGTCACTCCGGGGTTGCCGGATCATAACACATAGTAGGTGACTATAACATGCAAGATCGGATCTAGAACATAGATATAATGGTGATAACATAAACGGTTCAGATCGGAAATCATGGCACCCGGGACCAAAGTGACAAGCATGAAGCATGGCAAAGTCATAGCAACATCAATCTCAAAACATAAATGGATACTAGGGATCAAGCCCTAACAAAACTAACTCGATTACATGATGAATCTCATCCAACTCCTCACCGACTGGCGAGCCTACGAAGGAATTACTCACTCCTGGTGGGGAGCATCATGGAATTGGCGATGGAGAAGGGATGGTGATGACGAAGATCAAAGACCCCCTCTCTGGAGCCCCAAACGGACACCAGATCTGGCCTCCCGATGAAGAATAGGAGGTGGCGGAAGCTTGCTACCTCTTGAGCACTGCGTTGGTTTTCCCCGAAGAGGAAGGGATGATGCAGCAAAGTAGCGTAAGTATTTCCCTCAATCTTTGAGAACCAAGGTATCAATCCAGTTGGAGGCTACGCGCTAGTCCCTCGTACATGCACAAAACAAATAAATCCTCGCAACCAACGCGATAAGGGGTTGTCAATCCCTACACGGCCACTTACGAGAGTGAGATCTGATAGATATGATAAGATAATATTTTTGGTATTTTTATGATAAAGATGCAAAGTAAAGTAAAAGCAAAGTAAATAACTAAGTAGTAGGAGATTAATATGATGAAGATAGACCCGGGGGCCATAGGTTCACTAGTGGCTTCTCTTGAGAGCATAAGTATTCTACGGTGGGTGAACAAATTACTGTTGAGCAATTGACAGAATTGAGCATAGTTATGAGAATATCTAGGTATGATCATGTATATAGGCATCACGTCCGAGACAAGTAGACCGACTCCTGCCTGCATCTACTACTATTATTCCACTCATCGACCGCTATCCAGCATGCATCTAGAGTATTAAGTTAAAAACAGAGTAACGCCTTAAGCAAGATGACATGATGTAGAGGGATAAACTCATGCAATATGATGAAAACCCCATCTTGATATCCTTGATGGCAACAATAAAATACGTGCCTTGCTGCCCCTACTGTCACTGGGAAAGGACACCGCAAGATTGAACCCAAAGCTAAGCACTTCTCCCATTGCAAGAAAGATCAATCTAGTAGGCCAAACCAAACTGATAATTCGAAGAGACTTGCAAAGATAACCAATTATACATAAAAGAATTCAGAGAAGATTCAAATATTGTTCATAGATATACTTGATCATAAACCCACAATTCATCGGTCTCAACAAACACACCGCAAAAAGAAGATTACATCGAATAATTCTCCACAAGAGAGGGGGAGAACATTGATTGAGATCCAAAAAGAGAGAAGAAGCCATCTAGCTAATAACTATGGACCCGTAGGTCTGAGGTGAACTACTCACACTTCATCGGAGGGGCTATGGTGTTGATGTAGAAGCCCTCCGTGATCGATGCCCCCTCCGGCGGAGCTCCGGAACAGGCCCCAAAATGGGATCTCGTCGATACAGAAAGTTGTGGCGGTGGAATTAGGGTTTTGGCTCCGTATCTGATCGTTTGGGGGTACGTAGGTATATATAGGAGGAAGAAGTACGTCGATGGAGCAACAGGGGGCCCACGAGGGCGGAGGGTGCGCCTGGGGGGTGGGGGGGTAGGCGCGCCCCCCGCCCCCCTACCTCATGTCCTCCTCTTTTGTGTCTTGGCGTAGGGTCCAAGTCTCCTGGATCACATTCGGTGAGAAAATCATGTTCCCGAAGGTTTCATTCCGTTTGGACTCCGTTTGATATTATTTTTCTACGAAACTCTGTAATAGGCAAAAAGCATCAATTCTGGGCTGGGCCTCCGGTTAATAGGTTAGTCCCAAAAATAATATGAAAGTGGATAATAAAGCCCAATAATGTCCAAAACAGTAGATAATATAGCATGGAGCAATCAAAAATTATAGATACGTTGGAGACGTATCAAGCATCCCCAAGCTTAATTCCTGCTCGTCCTCGAGTAGGTAAATGATAAAAACAGAATTTTTGATGCGGAGTGCTACTTGGCAGAATTTTAATGTAATTCTTCTTAATTTTGGTACGAATATTCAGATCCGAAAGATTCAAGATAAAAGTTCATATTGACATAAAAATAATAATACTTCAAGCATACTAACTAAGCAATCATGTCTTCTCAAAATAACATGGCCAAAGAAAGTTATCCCTACAAAAACATATAGTTTGGCTATGCTCTATCTTCACCACACAAAGTATTTAAATCATGCACAACCCTGATGACAAGCCAAGCAATTGTTTCATACTTTTGGGATTCTCAAAACTTTTTCAATCTTCATGTAATACATGAGCGTGAGCCATGGATATAGCACTATGGGTGGAATAGAATGGTGGTTGTGGAGAAGACAAAAAGGGAGAAGATAGTCTCACATCAACTAGGCGTATCAACGGGCTATGGAGATGCCCATCAATAGATATCAATGTGAGTGAGTAGGGATTGCCATGCAACGGATGCACTAGAGCTATAAGTATATGAAAGCTCAAAAAGAAACTAAGTGGGTGTGCATCCAACTTGCTTGCTCATGAAGACCTAGGGCAATTTGAGGAAGCCCATCATTGGAATATACAAGCCAAGTTCTATAATGAAAATTTCCCACTAGTATATGAAAATGATAACATAGGAGACTCTCTATCATGAATATCATGGTGCTACTTTGAAGCACAAGTGTGGTAACAGGATAGTAACATTGTACCTTCTCTCTTTTTCTCTCATTTTTTTATTTGGGCCTTTTTCTCTTTTTATGGCCTCTTTTCTTTTTTTCGTATGGAGTCTCATCCCGACTTGTGGGGAAATCATAGTCTCCATCATCCTTTCCTCACTGGGACAATGCTCTAATAATGATGATCATCACACTTTTATTTTTCCTACAACTCAACAATTACAACTCGATACTTAGAACAAAATATGACTCTATATGAATGCCTCCGGCGGTGTACCGGGATATGCAATGACTCATGAGTGACACGTATGAAAGAATTATGAATGGTGGCTTTGCCACAAATACGATGTCAGCTACATGATCATGCTAAGCAATATGACAATGATGGAGTGTGTCATAATAAACGGAACGGTGGAAAGTTGCATGGGAATATATCTCGGAATGGCTATGGAAATGCCATAATAGGTAGGTATGGCGGCTGTTTTGAGGAAGGTATATGGTGGGTGTATGATACCGACGAAAGGTGCACGGTATTAGAGAGGCTAGCAAAGGTGGAAGGGTGAGAGTGCGTATGATCCATGGACTCAACATTAGTCATAAAGAACTCATATACTTATTACAAAAATCTACAAGTTATCAAAGCAAAGTATTACGCGCATGCTCCTAGGGGATAGATTGGTAGGAAAAGACCATCGCTCGTCCCCGACCGCCACTCATAAAGAAGACAGTCAATAAATAAATCATGCTCCGACTTCATCACATAACGGTTCACCATACATGCATGCTATGGGAATCACAAACTTTAACACAAGTATTTCTCAAATTCACAACTACTCAACTAGCACAACTTTAATATCACCATCTTCATATCTCAAAACAATTATCAAGCATCAAACTTCTCATAGTATTCAACACACTCATAAAAAAGTTTTATTATTATCTTGTATACCAAGCATATTAGGATTTTAAGCAAATTACCATGCTCTTTAAGACTCTCAAAAATAATCTAAGTGAAGCATGAGAGATCAATAGTTTCTATAAAAAAATCCACCACCATGCTCTAAAAGATATAAGTGAAGTACTAGAGCAAAACTATATAACTCAAAAGATATAAGAGAAGCACATAGAGTATTCTAACAAATTCCAAACCATGCATGGCTCTCTCAAAAGGTGTGTACAGCAAGGATGATTGTGGTAAACTAAAAAGTAAAGACTGTTGGGTTTCGCAGTAATTTCAAAAAAATTCCTACGCCCACGCAAGATCATGGTGATGCATAGCAACAAGAGGGGGAGAGGGTGATCTACGTACCCTTGTAGATCGACAACGGAAGCGTTAACTTGGTTGATGTAGTCGTACGTATTCACGGCCCGACCGATCAAGCACCGAAACTACGGCACCTCCGAGTTCTAGCAGACGTTTAGCTCGATGACGATCCCTGGACTCCGATCCAGCAAAGTGTCGGGGAAGAGTTCCGTAAGCATGACGGCATGGTGACGATCTTGATGTACTACTGTCGCAGGGCTTCGCCTAAGCACCGCTACAATATTATCGAGGACTATGGTGGAAGGGGGCACTGCACACGGCTAAGAGTATGATCACGTGGATCAACTTGTGTCTCTAGGGGTGCCCCGTGCCTCCGTATATAAAGGCTCAAAGGGGGGCTGGCCGGCCAAGGGGTGGCGCACAAGGAGGAGTCCTACTCCCTCCGGGAGTAGGACTCCCCCCTTTCCTAGTTGGAATAGGATTCACGGAAAGGGGGAAAAGAGGAGAGAGAGGAGGAAGGGGGGCCGGCCCCCTCTCCTTGTCCTATTCGGACCAAGGGGGGAGGGGCACGCGGCCCATCTCTGGCCACCTCTCCTCTCTTCCACTAAGGCCCACTAAGGCCCATATACCTCCTGGGGGGGTTCCGGTAACCTCCCGGTAATCCGGTAAAATCCCGATTTCACCCGGAACACTTCCGATATCCAAACATAGGCTTCCAATATATCAATCTTTATGTCTCGAGCATTTTGAGACTCCTCGTCATGTCCGTGATCACATCCGGGACTCCGAACAACCTTCGGTACATCAAAATGCATAAACTCATAATATAACTGTCATCGTAACCTTAAGCGTGCGGACCCTACGGGTTCGAGAACAATGTAGACATGACCGAGACATGTCTCCGGTCAATAACCAATAGTGGGACCTGGATGCCCATATTGGTTCCTACATATTCTACGAAGATCTTTTATCGGTCAGACCGCATAACAACATACGTTGTTCCCTTTGTCATCGGTATGTTACTTGCCCGAGATTCGATCGTCGGTATCCCATACCTAGTTCAATCTCGTTACCGACAAGTCTCTTTACTCGTTCCGTAATACATCATCCCGCAACTAACTCATTAGTTGCAACGCTTGCAAGGCTTAAGTGATGTGCATTACCGAGAGGGCCCAGAAATACCTCTCCGACAATCGGAGTGACAAATCCTAATCTTGAAATACGCCAACCCAACATGTACCTTTGGAGACACCTGTAGAGCTCCTTTATAATCACCCAGTTACGTTGTGACGTTTGGTAGCACACAAAGTGTTCCTCTGGCAAACGGGAGTTGCATAATCTCATAGTCATAGGAACATGTATAAGTCATGAAGAAAGCAATAGCAACATACTAAACGATCGGGTGCTAAGCTAATGGAATGGGTCATGTCAATCAGATCATTCAACTAATGGTGTGATCCCGTTAATCAAATAACAACTCTTTGTCCATGGTTAGGAAACATAACCATCTTTGATTAACGAGCTAGTCAAGTAGAGGCATACTAGTGACACTCTGTTTGTCTATGTATTCACACATGTATTATGTTTCCGGTTAATACAATTCTAGCATGAATAATAAACTTTTATCATGATATAAGGAAATAAATAATAACTTTATTATTGCCTCTAGGGCATATTTCCTTCAGTCTCCCACTTGCACTAGAGTCAATAATCTAGATTACACAGTAATGATTCTAACACCCATGGAGCCTTGGTGCTGATCATGTTTTGCTCGTGGAAGAGGCTTAGTCAACGGGTTTGCAACATTCATATCCGTATGTATCTTTGCAAATCTCTATGTCTCCCACCTGGACTAGATCCCGGATGGAATTGAAGTGTCTCTTGATGTGCTTGGTTTTCTTGTGAAATCTGGATTCCTTCGCCAAGGCAATTGCACCAGTATTGTCACAAAAGATTTTCATTGGACCCGATGCACTAGGTATGACACCTAGATCGGATATGAACTCCTTCATCCAGACTCCTTCATTCGCTGCTTCCGAAGCAGCTATGTATTCCGCTTCACACGTAGATCCCGCCACGACGCTCTGTTTAGAACTGCACCAACTGACAGCTCCACCGTTTAATGTAAACACGTATCTGGTTTGCGATTTAGAATAGTCCGGATCAGTGTCAAAGCTTGCATCAACGTAACCGTTTACGATGAGCTCTTTGTCACCTCCATATACGAGAAACATATCCTTAGTCCTTTTCAGGTACTTCAGGATGTTCTTGACCACTGTCCAGTGATTCACTCCTGGATTACTTTGGTACCTCCCTGCTAGACTTATAGCAAGGCACACATCAGGTCTGGTACACAGCATTGCATACATGATAGAGCCTATGGCTGAAGCATAGGGAAGATCTTTCATTTTCTCTCTATCTTCTACAGTGGTTGGGCATTGAGTCTGACTCAACTTCACACCTTGTAACACAGGCAAGAACCCTTTCTTTGCTTGATCCATTTTGAACTTCTTCAAAATCTTGTCAAGGTATGTGCTTTGTGGAAGTCCAATTAAACGTCTTGATCTATCTCTATAGATCTCTATGCCTAATATGTAAGCAGCTTCACCGAGGTCTTTCATTGAAAAACTCTTATTCAAGTATCCCTTTATGCCATCCAGAAATTCTATATCATTTCCAATCAGTAATATGTCATCCACAAATAATATCAGAAATGCTACAGAGCTCCCACTCACTTTCTTGTAAATACAGGCTTATCCAAAAGTCTGTATAAAACCAAATGCTTTGATCACACTATCAAAGCGTTTATTCCAACTCCGAGAGGCTTGCACTAGTCCATAAATGGATCGCTAGAGTTTGCACACTTTGTTAGCTCCCTTTGGATCGACAAAACCTTCCGGTTGCATCATATACAACTCTTCTTCCAGAAATCCATTCAGGAATGCAGTTTTGACATCCATCTGCCAAATTTCATAATCATAAAATGCGGCAATTGCTAACATGATTCGGACAGACTTAAGCATCGCTACGGGTGAGAAGGTCTCATCGTAGTCAACCCCTTGAACTTGCCGAAACCCTTTTGCGACAAGTCGAGCTTTGTAGACAGTAATATTACCGTCGGCGTCAGTCTTCTTCTTGAAGATCCATTTATTCTCAATTGCTTGCCAATCATTGGGCAAGTCAACCAAAGTCCACACTTTGTTCTCATACATGGATCCCATCTCAGATTTCATGGCTTCAAGCCATTTTGCGGAATCTGGGCTTACCATCGCTTCTTCATAGTTCGTAGGTTCATCATGATCTAGCAGCATGACTTCCAGAACTGGATTACCGTACCACTCTGGTGTGGATCTCACTCTGGTTGATCTACGAGGTTCAGTAGTATCTTGTTCTGAAGTTTCATGATCATTATCATTAGTTTCCTCACTAATTGGTGTAGGTGTCACAGAAACAGTTTTCTGTGATGCACCACTTTCCAATAAGGGAGCAGGTACAGTTACCTCGTCAAGTTCTACTTTCCTCCCACTCACTTCTTTCGAGAGAAACTCCTTCTCCAGAAAGTTTTCGAACTTAGCAACAAAAGTCTTGCCTTCGGATCTGTGATAGAAGGTGTATCCAGTAGTCTCCTTTGGATATCCTATGAAGACACATTTCTCCGATTTGGGTTCGAGCTTATCAGGTTGAAGCTTTTTCACATAAGCATCGCAGCCCCAAACTTTCAAAAACGACAACTTCGGTTTCTTGCCAAACCATAGTTCATAAGGCGTCGTCTCAACGGATTTTGATGGTGCCCTATTGTAACACCCTCGATGCGACTATAGCTCCCACGTGTCGAGGCACGACTTAGAGACATAATCGCATTGAAGGCATATGTCGCAAGTTAGGCAATCTTCACAACATCCCATGTAATATAAATAATAAAGGGGAGATAACATAGTTGGCTTACACTCGCCATGTCAATCAAGTACATAAATAACATCACATCATCCAAACACTCATGGCCCGACTACGGCGCCAAAATAAAAGAGAACCCAACATGCGACAACGGTCCCGTTCACCCCCAACTGGGCACCACTACTGATCATCGGGAAAGGAAACATAGTAACGTTGAGAGTCTTCGTCGAACTCCCACTTGAGCTCATACGCGTCTCCTGGAGTGGAATCATCAGGCCCTGCATCTGGTGTAATAGTAATCTGTGAGCCACAGGGACTCAGCAATCTCGCACCCTCGCGATCAAGACTATTTAAGCTTATAGGTATGGCAAGGTAAAATATGAGTGGAGCTGCAGCAAGCGTCTAGCAAGTATGGTGGCTAACTTATTCGCAAAAGAGAGCGAGAAGAGGAGGCAAAGCGCGAGCGTGAAACTAGAGAGCAACCTGCGCAAACATTACTCCAACACCGTGTCCACTTCCCGGACTCCGCTGAGAAGAGGCCATCACGGTAACACACTCAGTTGATTCATTTTAATTAATTAAGGTTCAAGTTATCTACAACCGGACATTAACAAATTCCCATCTGCCCATAACCGCGGGCACGGCTTTCGAAAGTTCAAATCCCTGCAGGGGAGTCCCAACTTAGCCCATGACAAGCTCTCACGGTCAACGAAGGAATAGGCCTCCTCCCAAGACGTTCCGATCAGACTCGGTATCTCGGTAATTCAAGACACTTCGACAGGTTAAAACAAGACCAGCAACACCGCCCGAATGTGCCGACAAATCCCGATAGGAGCTGCACATATCTCTTTCTCAGGGCACACTCAGATGAGCCAGACGTCGGGTAGGCCAGCCCAGAGTTGCCCCTGGTAGCCCCGGACATCGCTCGGTTGGACCAACACTCAGAGGAGCACTGGCCCGGGGGGGTAAAATAAGATGACCCTTGAGTCTGCAGAACCCAAGGGAAAGAAAAGGCTAGGTGGCGAATGGTAAAACCAAGGTTGGGCATTGCTGGAAAAGCTTTAATCAAGGCGAACTATCAAGGGGTTCCCATTATAACCCAACCGCGTAAGGAACGCAAAATCCGGGAACATAACACCGATATGACGGAAACTAGGGCGGCAACAGTGGAACAAAACACTAGGCGAGAGGCCGAGCCTTCCACCCTTTACCAAGTATATAGATGCATTAAAATGACATAGCAATATAATGATATCCCAACAAGTAAATAAATGATGTTCCAACAAGGAACGACATCCAATCTTCACCTGCAACTAGCAACGCTATAAGAGGGGCTGAGCAAAGTGGTAACATAGCCAATCAATGGTTTGCTAGGACAAGGTGGGTTAGAGGTTTGACATGGCAATTTGTGAGGCTTGAAAGCAAGTGGTAGGCATCGTGGCATTGGCATAGCAAAAGAGCGAGCAAACTAGCATAGCAAAGATAGTAGTGATTTCGAGGGTATGATCATCTTGCCTGCACAGTTGTCAGAGTTGACTGGATCCTCGAAAGCAAACTCAACGGGCTCCTCGTTAGCGAACTCGTCTCCCGGCTCTACCCAAACAAGACAAACAAGCAACAAGTACACAATCAACCACGTGCAAACTCAAACAACACAATGCAAAGATGATATGCTATGCGGGATGCGATGCGGGATGCAAAATGCAAGATATGACAGGAAATGCATGAACCTGGCCTCAACTTGGAAATCCAAGTGTTCCACTGGAAAGATGAGATGAAATCGCTTGAAAACGATATAAAGAACGCCGGAATCGGAGTTACGGTTTGGAAATGGCAAGCGATTCAAAAATGACACCGGTCTGCGATTTACAGCAAGTAGGCATCTAAATGCAAAGAAATGAACATGCTACAGTACCCAAACATGACAACAAAATACATGGCATGGATGCACACAAGATGATTAACAAAAGTCTAGCACTGAGCTACGGCCAATTCATCCATTAACAGGCTCAAACAAGCATGGCAAAAATGCATATGACAAACATATCTCAGACTTAGTGAAATCAACACTTGTCTGGAATTTCAGATCAGGTAGCCCTCTTCGGAGCAACAAAACTACATGCTACAGGACCTTAACATGGCAAAGTAAAGCATGGCATGGAGCTACTCAAAGAGCTTAACAAAAGTCCCTTAGTGGCCTTGAGCCAAAAGGGATCAGAAAATACAATTGCAAGCATGTCAACATAGCAAAAACATAATCAGTTTTCAGACTTAGTGAAAACTGACACATGCTGAAATATAACTCAAGTAGGCATGTTTACGAGCTCCATGCACTCACTACGGTGCAAGTCATGGCAATACAAGCATACATCCATCAAGAAGGCACAAAATGCAAGCTAGGCATGGCAAGAACAATATCATAGCATGCACGGATCAACTACAACATCACCGACAAAATTGCAAACAAGTTGACAACCTGCCCAGACTCACAAAGTAGCAAAAGTAGAGCTCGATTGACTCAAGCTAGGGTGCTCCATAATTGCAAACAAATACATGGATGGATAGAGCACTACAAGATTAACAAAACTCCCTTACTGATCATCCTTAAAAGAGGCACGGATCACTAGGAAACAACAAGAACATATGGCATCATGAGATAAACAGCTCCAGGACTTAGTGAAATTGCTAAGTCCCTGAAAACAGAATCAGCAAGTGCACCACTTTGCAAGCTTGCACAAGTCACCACACACATCCTAAAAATACATGGGTTGCACCTATGGAAAGATGACAAAACCCTTAACAAAACACATGTAGAACTCACGGGCATATCATGCACACAATAATCAAGGCAAAATGACAAAAGTGCTAAACGGAGTAGCAGATCTGACAATTAACTCAAGTAGCCCTCTTCTAACAGCATTTCGGGCATCAAGATGAACTCCAATGAAAATGATGCAATGGAATGAAATGATGTACTCTCTGAGATGAACATTTTGATATGCTATATGCATGAATCGGAGCTACGGATGCAAAGTTACGGAGCCGCGAACATTGGCATATGAACTAAAAATTCTGAGGACTTAGGAAAAATTCAACCTTCGGATCTGGATCTAGGGTTTCGGGGGCACGCGGCCCGAGGTTCACCGGCGCGAGCTGGAGCTCGCGGAGTGGCCGGGGAGCAAGGGGCCGGCCGGATCTTCGCCGGATCCGGGCCGGCCGGCGGCGCGCGGCGAGGCGGCGGCGGCGGGGCGGCGCGGTGCGGTGCGGGCGAGGCGGCGGCGCGGTGCGAGCGAGGCGGCGGCGGCGGGGCGGCGCGGTGCGGCGGCCGCGGGCGAGGCGAGGCGGCGGCGGCGCGGAGGGAGGCTGCGGCGGGGCGGCTCGGCCCAGGCGGCGGAGGAGGAGGGCCCGCCCCGGGCCTGGCGGGCCGGCGGGAGGCGGCGGCAGGGAACGAACGCGGTGGCGACACGTGGCGGCGGCGGGGACGGCCGGAAAATGTCCGTCAGCAGATTTTTGTCCGGCGCGGCGCGGGGACGATTTCTAGGGTTTCGGAGGTAGGAGGAGATCCGAAAACGGAGGGGTCTATTTATAGGCATAGAGGGAGCTAGGAGAGTCCAAATGAGGTGCGGTTTTCGGCCACACGATCGTGATCGAACGCTCTAGAACATGGAGCAGAGTTAGGTGGGTTTTGGGCCAACTTGGAGGGGTGTTGGGCTGCAACACACACGAGGCCTTTTCGGTCCCTCGGTTAACCGTTGGAGTATCAAACGAAGTCTAAATGATACGAAACTTGACAGGCGGTCTACCGGTAGTAAACCAAGGCCGCTTGGCAAGTCTCGGTCCAATCCGGAAATGTTTAATCCCCACACACGAAAGAAAGCTAGAAATGACCACCGAAGGGGAACGAAGCACCGGAATGCAAAACGGACAACGGGAAAAATGCTCGAATGCCTGAGATGAGCACGTATGCAAATGCAATGCACATGATGACATGATATGAGATGCATGACAACGACAACAACACACGGAGACAAAAACCCAAACCCGAGAAAATAAATATAACTTAACGCCGGAAACGGCAAGAGTTGGAGTACAAATAGGGAAAGTTACATCCGGGGTGTTACACCTATTTAACGTGAATGCGGCCGTCTCCAAAGCATAACCCCAAAACGATAGCGATAAATCAGTAAGAGACATCATAGATCGCACCATATCTAGTAAAGTAGGATTACGACGTTCGGACACACCATTACACTGTGGTGTTCCGGGTGGTGTGAGTTGCGAAACTATTCCGCATTGTTTCAAATGTACACCAAACTCGTAACTCAAATATTCTCCTCCACGATCAGATCGTAGAAACTTTATTTTCTTGTTACGATGATTTTCAACTTCACTCTGAAATTCTTTGAACTTTTCAAACGTTTCAGACTTATGTTTCATTAAGTAGATATACCCATATCTGCTTAAGTCATCTGTGAAGGTGAGAAAATAACGATATCCGCCACGAGCCTCAATATTCATCGGACCACATACATCAGTATGTATGATTTCCAACAAATCTGTTGCTCTCTCCATCGTACCGGAGAACGGCATTTTAGTCATCTTGCCCATGAGGCACGGTTCGCAAGTACCAAGTGATTCATAATCAAGTGGTTCCAAAAGTCCATCAGTATGGAGTTTCTTCTTGCGCTTTACACCGATATGACCTAAACGGAAGTGCCACAAATAAGTTACACTATCATTATCAACTCTGCATCTTTTGGCTTCAACATTATGAATATGTGTGTCACTACTATCGAGATTCAATAAGAATAGACCATTCTTCAAGGGTGCATGACCAAAAAAGATATTACTCATATAAATAGAACAACCATTATTCTCTGATATAAATGAATAACCGTCTCGCATCAAACAAGATCCAGATATAATGTTCATGCTCAACGCTGGCACCAAATAACAATTATTTAGGTCTAATATTAATCCTGAAGGTAGATGTAGAGGTAGCACGCCGACTGCGATCACATCGACTTTGGAACCGTTTCCCACGCGCATCATCACCTCGTCCTTAGCCAATCTTCGCTTAATCCGTAGTCCCTGTTTCGAGTTGCAAATATTAGAAACAGAACCGGTATCAAATACCCAGGTGCTACTGTGAGCATTAGTAAGGTACACATCAATAACATGCATATCACATATACCTTTGTTCACCTTGCCATCCTTCTTATCTGCCAAATACTTGGGGCAGTTCCGCTTCCAGTGACCAGTCTGCTTGCAGTAGAAGCACTCAGTTTCAGGCTTCGGTCCAGACTTGGGTTTCTTCTCTCGAGCAGCAACTTGCTTGTTGTTCTTCTTGAAGTTCCCCTTCTTCTTCCCTTTGCCCTTTTTCTTGAAACTAGTGGTCTTGTTGACCATCAACACTTGATGCTCCTTTTTGATTTCTACCTCCGCAGCTTTCAGCATTGCGAAGAGCTCGGGAATAGTCTTATTCATCCCTTGCATATTATAGTTCATCACGAAGCTCTTGTAGCTTGGTGGCAGTGATTGGAGAATTCTGTCAATGACGCAATCATCTGGAAGATTAACTCCCATTTGAATCAAGTGATTATTATACCCAGACATTTTGAGTATATGCTCACTGACAGAACTGTTATCCTCCATCTTGCAGCTATAGAACTTATTGGAGACTTCATATCTCTCAATCCGGGCATTTGCTTGAAATATTAACTTCAACTCCTGGAACATCTCATATGCTCCATGACGTTCAAAACGTCGTTGAAGTCCCGGTTCTAAGCCGTAAAGCATGGCACACTGAACTATCGAGTAGTCATCAGCTTTGCTCTGCCAGACGTTCACAACATCTGGTGTTGCTCCAGCAGCAGGCCTGGCACCCAGCGGTGCTTCCAGGACGTAATTCTTCTGTGCAGCAATGAGGATAATCCTCAAGTTACGGACCCAGTCCGTGTAATTGCTACCATCATCTTTCAACTTTGCTTTCTCAAGGAACGCATTAAAATTCAATGGAACAACAGCACGGGCCATCTATCTACAACCAAACATACATAAGCAAGATACTATCAGGTACTAAGTTCATGATAAATTTAGGTTCAATTAATCATATTACTTAAAGAACTCCCACTTAGATAGACATCCCTCTAATCCTCTAAGTGATTACGTGATCCAAGTCAACTAAACCATGTCTGATCATCACGTGAGATGGAGTAGTTTCATTGGTGAACATCACTATGTTGATCATATCTACTATATGATTCACGCTCGACCTTTCGGTCTCCGTGTTCCGAGGCCATATCTGTATATGCTTGGCTCGTCAAGTATAACCTGAGTATTCTCCGTGTGCAACTGTTTTGCACCCGTTGTATTTGAACGTAGAGCCTATCACACCCGATCATCACGTGGTGTCTCAGCACGAAGAACTTTCGCAACGGTGCATACTCAGGGAGAACACTTCTTGATAATTAGTGAGAGATCATATTATAGTGCTACCGTCAATCAAAGCAAGATAAGATGCATAAAAGATAAACATCACATGCAATCAATATAAGTGATATGATATGGCCATCATCATCTTGTGCTTGTGATCTCCATCTCCGAAGCACCGTCATGATCACCATCGTCACCGGCACGACACCTTGATCTCCATCGTAGCATCGTTGTCGTCTCGCCAATCTTATGCTTCCACGACTATCGCTACCGCTTAGTGATAAAGTAAAGCATTACAGCGTGATTGCATTGCATACAATAAAGCGACAACCATATGGCTCCTGCCAGTTGCCGATAACTCGGTTACAAAACATGATCATCTCATACAATAAAATTTAGCATCATGTCTTGACCATATCACATCACAACATGCCCTGCAAAAACAAGTTAGACGTCCTCTACTTTGTTGTTGCATGTTTTACGTGGCTGCTACGAGCTTAAGCAAGAACCAATCTTACCTACGCATCAAAACCACAACGATAGTTTGTCAAGTTGGTGATGTTTTAACCTTCACAAGGACCGGGCGTAGCCACACTCGGTTCAACGAAAGTTGGAGAAACTATCACCCACAAGCCACCTATGTGCAAAGCACGTCGGGAGAACCGGTCTCGCGTAAGCGTACGCGTAATGTCGGTCCGGGCCGCTTCGTCCAACAGTACCGCCGAACCAAAGTATGACATGCTGCTAAGCAGTATGACTTATATCGCCCACAACTCACTTGTGTTCTACTCGTGCATATAACATCAACATATAAAACCTAGGCCCGGATGCCACTGTTGGGTTTCGTAGTAATTTCAAAAAAATTCCTACGCACACGCAAGATCATGGTGATGCATAGCAACGAGAGGGGGAGAGTGTGATCTACGTACCCTTGTAGATCGACAACGGAAGCGTTAACTTGGTTGATGTAGTCGTACGTCTTCACGGCCCGACCGATCAAGCACCGAAACTACGGCACCTCCGAGTTCTAGCACACGTTCAGCTCGATGACGATCCCCGGACTCCGATCCAGCAAAGTGTCGGGGAAGAGTTCCGTAAGCACGATGGCGTGGTGACGATCTTGATGTACTACTGTCGCAGGGCTTCGCCTAAGCACCGCTACAATATTATCGAGGACTATGGTGGAAGGGGGCACCGCACACGGCTAAGAGTATGATCACGTGGATCAACTTGTGTCTCTAGGGGTGCCCCGTGCCTCCGTATATAAAGGCTCAAAGGGGGGCTAGCCAGCCAAGGGGTGGTGCGCCAGGAGGAGTCCTACTCCCTTCGGGAGTAGGACTCCCCCCTTTCCTAGTTGGAATAGGATTCGCGGAAAGGGGGAAAAGAGGAGAGAGAGGAGGAAGGGGGGTCGGCCCCCTCTCCTTGTCCTATTCGGACCAAGGGGGGAGGGGCGCGCGGCCCATCTCTGGCCACCTCTCCTCTCTTCCACTAAGGCCCACTAAGGCCCATATACCTCCCGGGGGGGTTCCGATAACCTCCCGGTAATCCGGTAAAATCCCGATTTCACCCGGAACACTTCCGATATCCAAACATAGGCTTCCAATATATCAATCTTTATGTCTCGACCATTTTGAGACTCCTCGTCATGTCTGTGATCACATCCGGGACTCCGAACAACCTTCGGTACATCAAAATGCATAAACTCATAATATAACTGTCATCGTAACCTTAAGCATGCGGACCCTACGGGTTCGAGAACAATGTAGACATGACCGAGACACGTCTTCGGTCAATAACCAATAGCGGGACCTGGATGCCCATATTGGTTCCTACATATTCTACGAAGATCTTTTATCGGTCAGACCGCATAACAACATACGTTGTTCCCTTTGTCATCGGTATGTTACTTGCCCGAGATTCGATCGTCGGTATCCCATACCTAGTTCAATCTCGTTACCGGCAAGTCTCTTTACTCGTTCCGTAATACATCATCCCACAACTAACTCATTAGTTGCAACGCTTGCAAGGCTTAAGTGATGTGCATTACCGAGAGGGCCCAGAGATACCTCTCCGACAATCGGAGTGACAAATCCTAATCTCGAAATACGCCAACCCAACATGTACCTTTGGAGACACCTGTAGAGCTCCTTTATAATCACCCAGTTACTTTGTGACGTTTGGTAGCACACAAAGTGTTCCTCTGGCAAATGGGAGTTTCATAATCTCATAGTCATAGGAACATGTATAAGTCATGAAGAAAGCAATAGCAACATACTAAACGATCGGGTGCTAAGCTAATGGAATGGGTCATGTCAATCAGATCATTCAACTAATGATGTGATCCCGTTAATCAAATAACAACTCTTTGTCCATGGTTAGGAAACATAACCATCTTTGATTAACGAGCTACTCAAGTAGAGGCATACTAGTGACACTCTGTTTGTCTATGTATTCACACATGTATTATGTTTCCGGTTAATACAATTCTAGCATGAATAATAAAATTTTATCATGATATAAGGAAATAAATAATAACTTTATTATTGCCTCTAGGGCATATTTCCTTCAAAGACTCAAATCATACAAGACTCTCCAAGCAAAACACATATCAAGTGGCGAATAAAAATATAGCTCCAAGTAAAGTTACCGATAGAAGTAGACGAAAGAGGGGATGCCTTCCGGGGCATCCCCAAGCTTTGGCTTTTAGGTGTCCTTAGATTATATTGGGGGTGCCATGTTCATCCCCAAGCTTAGGCTCTTGCCACTCCTTGTTCCATAATCCATCAAATCTTTACCCAAAACTTGAAAACTTCACAACACAAAACTTAAAGTAGAAAATCTCGTGAGCTCCGTTAGCGAAAGAAAACAAAAGACCACTTCAAGGTACTGTAATTAACTCATTCTTTATTTATATTGGTGTTAAATCTACTGTATTCCAACTTCTCTATGGTTTATAAACTATTTTACTAGCCATAGATTCATCAAAATAAGCAAACAACACACGAAAAACAGAATCTGTCAAAAACAGAACAGTCTGTAGTAATCTGCAGCTAGCGCAAGATCTGGAACCCCAAAAGTTCTAAAATAAATTGCTGGACGTGAGGAATTTATATATTAATCACCTGCAAAAATAATTAACTAAATATCACTTTCTAAATAAAGATGGCAGCAGTTCTCGTGAGCGCTAAAGTTTTTGTTTTTTACAGCAAGTGTAACAAGACTTTCCCCAAGTCTTCACAACGGTTCTACTTGGCACAAACACTAATTAAACACAAAAAACACAACAAAAACATAGTCTAGATAAATTATTTATTACTAAACAGGAACAAAAATCAAGTAATAAAAATAAAATTGGGTTGCCTCCCAACAAGCGCTATCGTTTAACGCCCCTAGCTAGGCATAGCAAGCAAGGATAGATCTAGGTATTGCCATCTTTGGTAGGAAATCCATAAGTGGATCTCATAATAGATTCATAAGGTAATTAAATTTTATTTCTAGGAAAGTGTTACATGCCTTTCCTTAATGGAAATTGGAATCTAATATTTCCTTCCTTCATATCAATAATTGCACCAATCGTTCTAAGGAAAGGTCTACCAAGAATAATAGGACATGAAGGATTGCAATCTATGTCAAGAACAATAAAATCTATGGGCACATAATTCCTATTTGCAACAATAAGAACATCATTAATTCTTCCCATAGGTTTCTTAATAGTGGAATCCGCAAGGTGCAAGTTTAGAGAGCAATCATCAAAATCACGAAAACCTAACAAATCACACAGAGTCTTTGGAATCGTGGAAACACTAGCACACAAATCACATAAAGCATAGAATTCATGATCTTTAATTTTAATTTTAATAGTTGGTTACCACTCATCATAAAGTTTTCTAGCAATAGAAACTTCCAATTCAAGTTTTTCTTCATAAGATTGCATCAAGGCATCAACGATATGTTTAGTAAACGCTTTATTTTGACTATAAGAGTGAGGAGAATTTAGTACGGATTGCAACAAGGAAATACAATCAATAAAAGAGAAATTTTCATAGTTAAATTCCTTGAAATCCATAATAGTGGGTTTAGCAACATCTAGGGTTTTAATTTCTTCAATCCCACTTTTATCAATTTTAGCATCAAGATCAAAAAATTCCGAATTCTTGGAACGCCTTCTAGGTAAAGGTGGATCATATTCAGTCCCATCATTATCAAGATTCATATTGCAAAACAAAGATTTAATAGGGGATGCATCAATAACTTTTAGATCTTCAACTTTATTTTCATAGGAACTAGAAGAACACGCTCTTATAAAGGCATCTTTCTTAGCACGCATCCTAGCGGTTCTTTATTTGCACTCATTAATGGAAATTCTCATGGCTTTGAGAGACCCATTGATATCATGCTTAGGAGTTATAGATCTAAGTTTCAAAGAATCAACATCAAGAGAAATTCTATCAATGTTCCTAGCCAACTCATCAATCTTAAGCAAATTTTCTTCAATAAAAGAATTAAAATTCTTTTGCGAAGTAATAAATTATTTAATATTAGATTCAAAATCAGAGGGCATCTTATTATAATTTCCATAAGAACTGTTGTAGGAATTACCATAATTATTAGAGGGATTACTAGAATAAGGCCTAGGATTGAAATTTCCTCTATATGCGTAGTTACCAAAATTGTTCCTACCAACAAAATTCACATCCATAGATTCATTATTATTCTCAATCAAAGTAGACAAGGTCATATCATTAGGATCAGAAGAAACACTCTTAATAGCAAATAATTTCATAAGTTCATCCATCTTTCCACTCAAAACATTAATTTCTTCTATCGCATGCACCTTTTTATTAGTAGATCTTTTAGTATGCCATTGAGAATAATTCACCATAATATTATCTAGGAGTTTAGTAGCTTACCCTAAAGTGATTTCCATAAAAGTGCCTCCCGCGGCCGAATCTAAAAGATTTCTAGAAGCAAAATTCAATCCGGCATAAAAATTTTGTATAATCATCCACAAATTTAAACCATGAGTAGGGCAATTACGTATCATTAGTTTCATCCTCTCCCAAGCTTGTGCAACATGTTCATGATCAAGTTGCTTAAAATTCATAATATCGTTTCTAAGAGAGATGATCTTAGCGGGAGGAAAATACTTAGAGATAAAAGCATCTTTGCATTTGTTCCATGAATCAATACTATTTTTAGGCAAAGACAAAAACCAAGCTTTAGCATGATCTCTAAGCGAAAAAGGGAATAGCTTCAATTTAACAATATCATTATCCACATCTTTCTTCTTTTGCATATCACACAAATCAACGAAGCTATTTAGATGGGTAGCGGCATCTTCACTAGGAAGGCCGGAAAACGGATCTTTCATGACAAGATTCAGCAAAGCAGTATTAATTTGACAAGATTCAGCATCGGTAAGAGGAGCAATCGGAGTACTAATAAAATCATTGTTGTTGGTATTGGTGAAGTCACACAATATAGTGTTATCTTGAGCCATTGTGACAAGCAAGCAAACTAACACACAAGCAAACAAAAAGCAAGCGGGCAAAAAGAGGCAAATAGAGAAAGAGAGGGAGGATAGAGAGAGAGGGCGAATAAAACGGCAAGGGTGAAGTGGGGGAGAGGAAAACGGGAGGCAAATGGCAAATAATGTAATGCAGGAGATAAGGGTATGTGATGGGTACTTGGTATGTTGACTTTTGCGTAGACCTCCCCGGCAACGGCGCCAAAAATCCTTCTTGCTACCTCTTGAGCACTGCGTTGGTTTTCCCTGAAGAGGAAGGGATGATGCAGCAAAGTAGCGTAAGTATTTCCCTCAGTTTTTGAGAACCAAGGTATCAATCCAGTAGGAGGCTACGCGCCAGTCCCTCGTACCTGCAAAAAACAAATAAATCCTTGCAACCAATGCGATAAGTTGGATGACTCATAAATAGATTTTAGGAGGCACGAAAGGCCCTCTGCTAAAATCAGGAATATATATATATATGGTAAGACTGGATCTCCCTATCAAATTTCACATGACGGTTTGAACTCTTGAAGCTTTTTGCCATTGAACAAAACAGAAAGTGTAACTAATTTCACCATTCTCATGACAATATTCACCCAATGATCTATAAACCCAAGCTTCAACATTATTGCTTGCAGATAATCCCACTCCACCCCATCATATGCCTTCATCATGTCTAGCTTTAGGGCACAACTTCTATTTTTCTCTGCAGTATTCCCTCTCATGAAGTACAAACATTAATAAGCAGTGATTATATTAATGAGTCTACCTGGGATAAAAGCAGACTGTTCCTCTGATATAATATCTGGCAAAACAATCTTTAGCCTTTCCGATACAACCAAAGTACTTGAAAAGTTGAAAAAACATAAACTGAAAACAAGCAACAGGCTAAAGCCCAAACAAGTTACAGTCGTGGAAACCTATGCACACCAAGTTAACCCGCGGGAGCTATGTCTTGCATTCAGCGAGACATATTGATCTCTTGCTGAAGCGTCTAGCGTTATCTGGCCAGCCCACTAGCGATTTTTTTTGGAAAATTGAGTAAAAAAAGAGAGCACTGGGGGATCAAACCTGGGACCTCCTAGTTGCTTCGTCGCATTGATAGCCACTTAGCCAACATCGAATTTGTGTTAAATAACTTAGGTGCAACCTTCTAGAAGCAAGAGAGCCGGGTTTACACTAGTTTTCTAGTTTTTTTCTTTTCTTTCTCCATTTTCTTTTGTTTTATTTGGTTTTCTTTGGGTTTTTTTCTTAACTTTGTTTCCTTTTGTTTCTTTTTTTTTCTTCTCTTTTCTTGTTTTTTTATTCTTTTTAAATTTGCTTCTTCGGTTTTATTTTTCATTTCATTTTTGTTTATTTTGTTTCTCTTTCAGTTTTCATTTTTTTATTTTTCTTTGCTTATTTTGGTTTTCCATTCTAAATTTTTGTATATGTCAACAACATTTTTCTAATACATGTTTAACATTTCTCCAATACAAATTTAACATTTTTTAATACATAGTCAGCAATTTTTCTATACACATTTTTATTGTTTTTAAAATTCTTGATTAACATTTTTCAAATACAAGATTAACATTTTTTTAATGAATAGTCAAAAAAATTTATACACACTTTAAACATTTTTCAAATGCTTGATTAACATTTTTTAAATACAAGACTAACATTTTTCTAATACATGGTCAACATTTTTTCTATGCACATTTAACATTTATCAAATGCTTTATCAAGATTTTTCCAAATGCAAGATCAATATTTTTTTTGAATGGATGCTCAACACTTTTTCTATACACATTTAAAAATTTTCAAATGATTGATTAACATATTTTAAATATTGTTCAACATTTTTTCAAATGCTTGATTAACATTTTTATAATGATACAAAATTTCATTATTTTTAATGCATGGCCAATATTTTTTCTATACGCATTTAACATTTTCACAATGCTTGATTTACATTTTTTAAATACTTGTTCGGGATTTTTTTTCAAACGCTTGATTAATATTTTTATATACATGATCCAAAGATTTCATCATTTTTGCATTTTCAAATGCATGATTAACAAATTTCAAAACATTATGTAAAGTATATTTTTGTAATATATATGTTTATAATATTTGAAAGTGTAAACAAAAATAAAAAATGGAATAAAAAATAAAAATGTGAATAACCCCAGAAAAGAAAACAAGGCAATGTATTACTGCGAACTGGGCCAACCCATATGATCGTGCGCCTTAGGAGTCGCTTGAGTTAACTTGCTTCACGCTAGAAGACTCTCATAGTTAGAGAGCTAGGTAAAACCAAGCTCTCACATTCACCAGAGCTTCTAGGGCGTTGGATCTACTTTAGCAAGCGATACAGAGTGTCCATCTCGGCCTCAAGCGACCCCAACATGAGCCATCAGATGTTTTTACAGAGGGTAACGGTGGGTAATTTGGTGGTTTTATTGGGGGTAGAATCGGCATTACACCGATGTCACATATAAGGGTAGCAGCGCCTACAACAAACCCTGTCGCTGCATTTCCGTGTCTCTCCCTTCCTCCCCTCCGCTCCTCCGCCGCCCCTCCCATTGACGATCGTCCCCACCCTACCTCTTCTCCTCTGACGACCAAAAAAGAGTGGCATAGATATAGTAGTGACAAAAGCACTGCAACGGCAGGAAAACAATTTTCAGCCAAATAGCTGCCATGCCAACCGAAAATGCTCTTGTGACAACAGTTTCAAAACTGGTGCCATGGCTGCCCTTTTTGCTGTCGTGGTAGAACTTTGTAACACCCCTAGTGTCATGGTACAGTAACCCCCTGTTAATGATGCCATGTAACCATGCTTTACTGAGCTAGCTATCACTTGATCAACTCTGAAGTCAAATTCCAATTAAATTCTCAAGTCAAATTTATTGTTTCTACAACTTTAAAAAAATTGTTGGTTAGGTTGAAAATAATTACTAAGTAATTGTCATGTAGAAACCGATATTATTTGAAGTATTAAATTGCACCTAACCTTTTTAAAACAGTGTCAAAACAACAACTTTTAACCCCTTTTCTATTTAAAGGAAATTTAAATGGTTTCCAACCAGCCTCAACCTTTTTGAGCCAACTCAGTATATTGCCAAGTAATTATGTGTCAAATTTCATCTTTTACAAAAATCATTTAGTATCACAAAATAAAGCAAAACAGGAGCAAAGGCAAACAGTAAAGTAAACTGAAAAAAGGGAAACCTATCACTATGCCTCTGGGCCTTAAGGTAGTAGTTTTGGCCCAACCCACCCCCAATCCTCTCTTACCAGCTACAGGAGCAGCCAGGGCAGCCGTGGCGCCATCTCCATGGCCGGCGCCGCACGCGTCGAGCATCCCCGGCTCCCCTGCCCTATATAGCTGCGCCGAGCCCTCCCCACTTGCCCTCGCGCTCCCCCTCCTCCTCTCCCCCCTCTCGCTACGCCCCCTCCTCCAGATCCAACCGCGTCCGACGCCGTCGTCGCCAGGGTTGCCCTTGCCGGCATGGCTACCCTCCTCCCCGATGCCTAAGGACATGTCCCTCCGCCCCGCCGTGGTCTGCTTCGTCGCCTGGATCCACGAGACCAAGATGGAGAGCCCCCACATCGCGGGGATCGAGCTCTCCTTCCTCCTTCGGACGTCGCCGTTCGTCAACGACTCCGGCGCTGTCGATCCTCCCCGAGCCCGCCTTTGCACCCCTACGGGATCCCAGTGAGCCGCCCGTCCAATCCCTCTATCCCTCCCCTTTGTTTGCATGACGTAGGCCGCCATCACCGTCGTGCTCGAACTCTCGCGTACGCGTACATGCGTGCAGCTGCTGCGCTGCTTTGCTTGCGACGCTGCTGCTGCTGTGGCCCGCGCCTGCCGCTGCCGCCCAGTCCTCGCGCCGGCCGCGCCCGAGCCACCCCCGCACTTGCTCGGCTGCTGCTGATGCTTTGCTGCTGTTGCGTCCTCGCTGCTCGCCCCTGATGGCACTGTGTGCTGCCGCCTGCTCGCCCACGGCCGTGCCTGCTGCTGTCGTCCAGCCTCATCGCGCCCATTGAGCCGCACCCCGCGCCCGCCCGGGTATGGCCTCGCCTGCCGTTGCGGCTGCCGCGCCCGCGTATGGCGCCCGAGCCATGCCACTGCCCACGCTGCTCGCTGCTCTATTGTACTACTACTACCTACTGTAGCTGCTACTAGTTAGCTTTTGGATTTCTACGTTGACTAAGCCCCTAAACAGCCCCTAAACTCAGGCTAAACAACTACTAACAGGACTAAAAAAATTATGGGGAGGTAGTACACTTGACAATGCTCAAATGTTTCCATTGGACCAAATCCTTTTAGTGCATAGATTAAATTCGATGAAAATCACAAAATGCTATCTTTTGTTAGCAGAAAACAGAGCTATGTGTGGGTGAGTGTGTGTTCTGCATAGTGTGTATGCGTACAGTTGGCCATGGCCGTGTGCTCCTGTGTGTGTATGTGTGCATCATGCGTGTGGCCGGTTGGGCTATGCCCATTAGTGGCCGGCCCTAGCTTAGATTAGTACTACTAGGTTTAATTAGTGTTAAGTTAGTCTAGTAGTAGATGACATGTAGGCCCTTTTAAATAAGTTAGATTTGTTTAGGTAAATAGTCTATGACATGTGGGCCACACCTGCCCTCTGACTAGTCAAAATTAACTTAGTCAATTCGGTTTAAGTTAAATATAATAATCCTAAGAATTCAATTAAACTTTAAAAAATCATTATAAAATAAACCGCAGTTCGGATGGAAAAACTTTATACATGAAAGTTGCTCAGAACGACGAGACGAACCCGGATACGCAGCCCGTTCGTCGCTCATGACTCCTAGCTATAAGCGAACACGTTTATATTTTCCACTCCTGTTCATTGTCCGGAAATCGTCGAACACATACTGTTGGATACTTTCCCCTTGCTTTCCTATCTTCTCGTCTTATTCTCCTTATTATCTTTTGTCACATTTGATTTTGCTCTATGGCTTTATGCTTTGTGGTGCTTTGTTTATTACGTGTTTTGCTTCTCTCTTTTTCTATCTGTGGTTTATGAACTTTGCCTTTTATGTGATCTACTAACGGCTGACTGACGCATCTCTCTTTTCTTGCCAGAGCAACAAGGCATTGCAAAAACCCCTTAAGTCATTTTTCGATATTCGGCCCATTTTTTTTCTAGTGTTTTCTGTATGTCCTACATCTTTTATGTCCTGTATGGTTAGTATGCTTGTTACCTGCTTGCATTACCTTCTGTGTTAGTCCTAAAAGTGTTAGGGATAGGATTGTGTTAGGTTGAATCCACCAGTGATTCCCACTTCTTTGTCTTAGTTGCGCCCGCTTGTTAATTCGGGTTGACTCGATTGTTCCAGGTTGTTGATCGACTCCTGAGCTCGAACGCCATCACTTAGTTGGTACGACTCCTGTAGATTTCCACATTGGTTGGTGGTGGGTCGAGGTGCTTTAACGGTCGAGGGTCATCGAGGGTGATTTCCTCCTTAACCACTTCCGTTACGGCTCTATCGTGCAACCCATCAAACGTGAACCTCGAGGGTGGATCCTCTTACGTTCACCTTGATGACAACATCGAGTGGAATTCACCGGGGGTGATTCCTTGGGTTTTCCCCTTGGTGTTAGACACACAGTTACTATGGTTACTATGACTTTGCACTGAACCATGTGACTAAAGACAGGTTGACCCTGAGTGGTACCCGCGCGAGCTTAATTGGGAGTGATGTGGAGTCGGGATGACCTGGAAGGTGCCTGCGAGATACTTACGAGGCGTGGCCGGGCATTCTTAGCCCTTGTCGCAAGTACTCGAGACAGGGTGACGGGGTCACATCGATCGTGAGTCTCTGCTCGTTACCGGACGTTCCTAATCCACTACGATTTGGATATTTGATCTGAGGGGCCTCTGGCCTATACGCACTAACCATCTACGCGGGGACAGTTATGGGCACTCGACGTCGTGGTATCAGCCGAAGCCTTCGTGACGTCAGCGACTGAGCGGCGCGCGCCGGATTGGACCGTAAGCCTGCTCTTGTATTAAGGGGGCTAGTTCTGCTTCCGGCCGCGTTCGCAACGTGCAGGTGTGCAAAGGGCGATGGGCCCAGACCCCTGCGTCATAGGATTTAGACCGGCGTGCTGACCTCTCTGTTGTGCCTAGGTAGGGCTGCGACGTGTTGATCTTCCGAGGCCGGGCATGACCCAGGAAAGTGTGTCCGGCTAGAGTTAATCGAGCGTGGTGGGTAAGTTGGTGCACCCCTGCAGGGAAGAAAACAACTATGGATAGCCTGTCCTACGGTAATGGACACTTGAAGTTGTATCCCGATCGATACAACTAGAACTGGATACTTTGGATGAGTACTGGAGATGAGACTTGGATATGAGATGATGACTGGATAGTATGGCTCTGGGATTGCTTTCTCGCAGGGAGTCGAGAAAGGATCTCTGGCCGAGGTTGATAACATTTCTGCTACTTTACTTTATACTACACTACTTCCTCCTGTTGCTGCAAGATGGTGGTTTCCAGAAGATGCTAGTCTTCGATAGGACTAGGCCTTCTCTCTATTCTGGCATTCTGCAGTTTAGTCCACAGATACAACTCATTCGTTTGATACAGATGCATACTTAGTTTAGATCTGAAGTAAGTCTTGCGAGTACTTTGGATGAGTACTCACGGTTGCTTTGCTACTTCTTTTCCCCCATACCTGATTGTTGCGACCAGATGACGGATCCCAGGAGCCAGATGACGCCACCGATGACTACTACTACCCGGAGGATGCCTACTACTACGTGAAGACCACTGACGATTTGGAGTAGTTAGGAGGCTCCCAGGCAGGAGGCCTTGCCTTTTCGATCATTGTTGCTTTTTTGTGCTAGCCTTCTTAAGGCAATCTTGTCTAACTTATGTCTCTACTCAGATATTGTTGCTTCCGCTGACTCTTGTGTCTTCGAGCTTATGTATTTGAGCCCTCGAGGCCCCTGGCTTGTAATATAAAGCTTGTATTATTTTCATTTGTGTCTAGAGTTGTGTTGTGATATCTTCCCGTGAGTCCTTGATCTTGATCGTACACATTTGCGTGTATGATTAGTGTACGATTGAATCGAGGGCGTCACAAGTTGGTATCAGAGCCGACTGCCTGTAGGATCCCCCTTTCCAACTCCTTGGCCGAAGTTGAGTCTAGTCACTGAAAAAACTTTTACTAACATGGCTGTGTGTCTTACGGGCCCATGTCGCCATTAGGTGGTATTAGGATCTTTTACTCCTCGTCTATACTCTGGGACTCTGATCTCTCTTCCTTTCGGGTTAAATTTTTACTAACTTGACATTAGGTTCTCGTAACCACTTCTTCCCGGAGAGCCTTCACCACAGATGACCGACTGTTTCATCAGAAGACTCTGAAGATACTCCTCGATGAGTCCCGAGACCCTGTGCCCACTTCTTTGCAGTTCCCTACCACTGATATATCCTTATGGATAACTACATACTCTTGTCATTCATACAATCATTCCTTGTTGCGCTTGTTATTACAAGATGCCCTGAACTGCTCTCCTTTATTGCGAGAATCCTTTGAGCTTACTGCCTTGCAGTTCCTTGTCATCTGAATACCCCTATGGATAACCTTGTGCACCTATTGAGTATCCTCTCATCCTCAGTTGACTCATGTACTTCACAAAAGTCTTCATAGTACCATTTGTTCTTGTGAAAATCCTCAACAGCCTATTGTTCTTGAATTTCTTACTTGCTTGCATTATGGTTAATACCATAAGTCTAGTAATCTTATGGTCAGCCTTTGTCATTATCATTTTGAGTCCATTGATACAATATGTTGCAAATGCTCGCAATCCTCAGTGAGATCCTAGAATTCATCCTTCCGGCTCAGACGTCATTTTAACATGTGCTGAATCTCGATCAATATAATTGCCATCGATTGTACCCCTAAGGCTATTCTACCTATCCATCCCTAATCAGAGCATTGCTTCTGATCCCTTGTCTTGGAATTCATAATTCCTTTGCAATTGAGCTTTGAGTTAGTCGGTTGTTTCTATAATCTGATCTCCTTGCATTCTTTCTTCCTCTGGTTGAATATTGATGCTCACATCAGATCCCTTGTGGACCACCAGACCCCTTTTTCGGATTTTTATCCAACAACATCCTTCATATTCAATAAGCTCGTGAGCCTTTCCTCGGATACGTAATGCTTTTGGTTAATTGTATCCTCCGCTTTCACAAGCATGCTCTACTACCGAGCTTGTGTTATTATTCTTGAAATTTATGATATATGTTCCTAAGATGCCCCGATGGGATGAACCTATGCCTTCCCTAATCTGTGTGAACTCGAAAGTTATGCGGATTATACTCTACTGGCTTTTCGTCAGATAAATTTTCGATACTACAACTTCATCAAGAGCGAGAAGTAACTTGAAAAGTTATGCATTGTAGAAGTGGGAGTCGACCCTGAACCATTGTGTTCATGCCCACGGACACGGTGTGGAACTTATCATGAAAGCTTCTTGTAAGGATATTTAATCATTTGAATAATTCTTCCGGTATCGTAAATTGGATCCCTTGCAGTTATGGTCTCGACCATATTTCCTCCTTGATCTCATGTACTGGGTAAGTTAAAATTACTTATCCTCTGCAAATCATTTCCCCCGTCCAACCTCTACTCCGATTTACCTTCTGGCACTAGACCTAGTACTTGTTACTGGGAAGCTTTATACCCCATCACACATTACTAGCCTGATCGGCTATATTTTTATAATGACAACTTTTTAACTGTGCTACCTGGTCCTTATGCCCGGAGCAACTTCCGACGATGAGCTAAGCTCACGTCAATTTTCCTCATCTTAACATTTCACGTCGAACAACAAGCTTGACTTGGAGCTTGTGTCGAATCTGTGGTACTCATAGCCTTTCACTTCATCCTCCCTTTTCTGCTCGAGGGCATCTTCTTAGAATCTCTCGACAAACTTTGTCTTGATCACCGTCACACTTTGGCTTCTTCAGAGATGTCAATTGAATTCATGGCTAGAAATACCATCCTTGCCTCTCGATGATTTGTGTCAGCATCAACAACATTCTTGTCTTCCCGCCAACACAAACTTGATCATATTAATTTTGGGAATACATCCTTTTGGCATGTCGATGGTTGTGGCGGAGCCCTCAGGCCACACCCTCATCTCTTCCCTGGTCAAATTTATTGTTTCTGCAACTTTAAAAATATTGTTGGTTAGGTTGAAAATAATTACTAAGTAATTGTCATGTAGAAACCGATATTATTTGAAGTATTAAATTGCCCCTAACCTTTTTAAAACAGTGTCAAAACAACAACTTTTAACCCCTTTTCTATTTAAAGGAAATTTAAATGGTTTCCAACCAGCCTCAACCTTTTTGAGCCAACTCAGTATATTGCCAAGTAATTATGTGTCAAATTTCATCTTTTACAAAAATCATTTAGTATCACAAAATAATGCAAAACAGGAGCAAAGACAAACAGTAAAGTAAACTGAAAAAAAGGGAAACCTATCACTATGCCTCTAGGCCTTAAGGTAGTAGTTTTGGCCCAACCCACCCCCAATCCTCTCTTACCAGCTACAGGAGCAGCCAGGGCAGCCGTGGCGCCATCTCCATGGCCGGCGCCGCACGCGTCGAGCATCCCCGGCTCCCCTGCCCTATATAGCTGCACCGAGCCCTCCCCACTTGCCCTCGCGCTCCCCCTCCTCCTCTCCCCCCTCTCGCTACACCCCCTCCTCCAGATCCAACCGCGTCCGACGCCGTCATCGCCAGGGTTGCCCTCGTCGGCATGGCTACCCTCCTCCCCGATGCCTAAGGACATGTCCCTCCGCCCCGCCGTGGTCTGCTTCGTCGCCTGGATCCACGAGACCAAGATGGAGAGCCCCACATCGCGGGGATCGAGCTCTCCTTCCTCCTTCGGACGTCGCCGTTCGTCAACGACTCCGGCGCTGTCGATCCTCCCCGAGCCCGCCTTTGCACCCCTACAGGATCCCTGTGAGCCGCCCGTCCAATCCCTCTGTCCCTCCCCTTCGTTTGCATGTCGTAGGCCGCCATCACCGTCGTGCTCGAACTCTCGCGTACGCGTACATGCGTGCAGCTGCTGCGCTGCTTTGCTTGCGACGCTGCTGCTGCTGTGGCCCGCGCCTGCCGCTGCCGCCCAGTCCTCGCGCCGGCCGCGCCCGAGCCACCCCCGCACTTGCTCGGCTGCTGCTGATGCTTTGCTGCTGTTGCGTCCTCGCTGCTCGCCCCTGATGGCACTGTGTGCTGCCGCCTGCTCGCCCACGGCCGTGCCTCCTGCTGCCGGCCAGCCTCACCGCGCCCATTGAGCCGCACCCCGCGCCCGCCCGCGTATGGCGCCCGAGCCATGCCACTGCCCACGCTGCTCGCTGCTCTATTGTACTACTACTACCTACTGTAGCTGCTACTAGTTAGCTTTTGGTTTTCTACGTTGACTAAGCCCCTAAACAGCCCCTAAACTTCAGGCTAAACAACTACTAACAGGACTAAAAAATTATGGGAGGTAGTACACTTGACAAATGCTCAAATGTTTCCATGGACCAAATCCTTTTAGTGCATAGATTAAATTCGATGAAAATCACAAAATGCGTATCTTTTGTTAGCAGAAAAAGGCTATGTGTGGGTGAGTGTGTGTTCCTGCATAGTGTGTGTGCGTACAGTTGGCCATGGGCTGTGCTCCTGTGTGTATATGCATCATGCGTGTGGCCGGTTTGGGCTATGCCCATTAGTGGCCGGCCCTAGCTTAGATTAGTACTACTAGGTTTAATTAGTGTTAAGTTAGTCTAGTAGTAGATGACATGTAGGCCCTTTTAAATAAGTTAGATTTGTTTAATTGTTTAGGTAAATAGTCTATGACATGTGGGCCACACCTGCCCTTTGACTAGTCAAAATTAACTTAGTCAATTCGGTTTAAGTTAAATATAATAATCCCAAGAATTCAATTAAACTTTAAAAAATTATTATAAAATAAACCGCAGTTCGGATGGAAAATCTTTGTACATGAAAGTTGCTCAGGACAACGAGACGAACCCCGATACGCAGCCCGCTCGTCCGCCACGCATCCTTAGCAGAGCGAACACGCAACTTTTCCCCTCCGGTTCATTTGTCCGAAAACGTGAAACACCGGGGATACTTTCCCGGATGTTTTCCCCCTTCGCCGGTATCACCTCCTACCGCGTTAGGTCACACCCAGCACATCTTATTGCCATGTTATGCTTTGTGGTGCTATGTTTGCTTTATATTTACTGTTTCTTTCCCCTCTTCTCTCCGGTAGACCCCGAGACCGATGCTGCCCTTGTGATCGACTACGTCGACGACGACCCCTGCTTGCCAGAGCAACCAGGCAAGCAAACCCCCCTTGAGCATTCCGATATCGCCCATTTCTTTCCCTCTCATGCTTGCATTAGAACTGCTACTGTTTTCTGTATGATCCTACTCTGATGCATAGCCTGTTGTTGTTACCTGCTTTCATACCTTACCTGCTTATCCTAAACTGCTTAGGATAGGATGGTTAGTGATCCATCAGTGACCCCCACCTTGTCCCAGTTGCCCCGCTTTTTGTTCGATGACTCGATCAACGTGATCGACGCCCAGGCCCCGACACCGCACATCACCCCCCCCCCTAGTTGTACGACTCTGCAGAGTTACCATCGAGTGTCGAGGGTGGAACCTCTTACATCACTCCTGATGAGATCTCCGTAGTGTAGCTTTACGGTCGAGGTCATCGAGGGTGATTTCCTCCTTAACCACTTCCGTTACGGCTCTGTCGTGCAACCCATCAAACGTGAACCTCGAGGGTGGATCCTCTTACGTTCACCTTGATGACAACATCGAGTGGAATTCACCGGGGGTGATTCCTCGGGTTTTCCCCTTGGTGTTAGACACACAGTTACTATGGTTACTATGACTTTGCACTGAACCATGTGACTAAAGACGGGTTGACCCTGAGTGGTACCCGCGCGAGCTTAATTGCGAGTGATGTGGAGTCGGGTTGACCTGGAAGGTGCCCGCGAGATACTTACGAGGCGTGGCCGGGCATTCTTAGCCCTTGCCGCAAGTACTCGAGACGGGGCGACGGGGTCACATCGATCGTGAGTCTCTATTCGTTACCGCGCGTTCCTAATCCACTACGATTTGGATATTTGATCTGAAGGGCCTCTGGCCTATACGCACTAACCATCTACGCGGGGACAGTTATGGGCACTCGACGTCGTGGTATCAGCCGAAGCCTTCGTGATGTCGGCAACTGAGCGGCGCGCGCCGGATTGGACCGTAAGCCTGCTCTTGTATTAAGGGGGCTAGTTCTGCTTCCGGCCGCGTTCGCAACGTGCAGGTGTGCAAAGGGCGATGGGCCCAGACCCCTGCGCCATAGGATTTAGACCGGCGTGCTGACCTCTCTGTTGTGCCTAGGTAGGGCTGCGAGTGTTGATCTTCCTGAGGCCGGGCATGACCCAGGAAAGTGTGTCCGGCCGGAGTTAATCGAGCGTGGTGGGTAAGTTGGTGCACCTCTGCAGGGAAGAAAACAACTATCGATAGCCTGTCCTACGGTAACGGACACTTGAAGTTGTATCCCGATCGATACAACTAGAACTGGATACTTTGGATGAGTACTGGAGATGAGACTTGGATATGAGATGATGACTGGATAGTATGGCTCTGGGATTGCTTTCTCGCAGGGAGTCAAGAAAGGATCTCTGGCCGAGGTTGATAACATTTCTGCTACTTTACTTTATACTACACTACTTCCTCCTGTTTCTGCAAGATGGTGGTTTCCAGAAGATTGCCTACTACTACGTGAAGACCACTGACGATTTGGAGTAGTTAGGAGGCTCCCAGGCAGGAGGCCTTGCCTTTTCGATCGTTGTTGCGTTTTTGTGCTAGCCTTCTTAAGGCAATCTTGTCTAACTTATGTCTATAGGCAGATATTGTTGCTTCCGCTGACTCTTCTGTCTTCGAGCTTATGTATTCGAGCCCTCGAGGCCCCTGGCTTGTAATATAAAGCTTATATTATTTTCATTTGTGTCTAGAGTTGTGTTGTGATATCTTCCCGTGAGTCCTTGATCTTAATCGTACACATTTGCGTGTATGATCAGTGTACGATTGAATCGAGGGCGTCACAAATCTGCCTAGCCCGTTCCTTTAGCTTTTCACCCTCGTCTTCGCGTACAACTTTTGCTTGGGGTCCATGATTTCCTCTCAACTAGGAAGGTGTTAGGCCCTTAAGTGCAAGAGTTTGCAGCAAACAACAGTTTCCCTCAAGTGTCGAGGTTTATCGAATCGATGAGATCTACAAGATTCCAACTAGTGATGAGTACCTTCAGACACAAAACTAAACACCATTGTGTCCCCAACTTAACTAGTGATGTTGTCAATCTCACTGGCCTTGCTAGTTACACAGAAATTAAAAGCACAAGTATATGAAAGATTTGATTGCAACACAAAATTAAAAGAAAACATAAATTGTGATTGAAAATTTACAGGAAGAATATGGAACGGGATCCGTAGGTTCACTAGTGGTTTCTCTCCAAAAAGATAGCAACGATTTAATGAACAAATTACAGCTGGCAGCAATTAAATTGTAATATTTATGAGTTGAATAATTAGCACACGAGCATCACGTCCTAATATCTATAGACCACCATCCAACTGCATCTATAGCTAATACTCAACCCAAGACCGCTATCCAGCATGCATCTCAAAGTATTAAGTAAAACATAGTATTGCATTAAGTAAAATAGAGTATTGCATTAAGTAGTGAGATGAAGTCGATGATATATTGTCCTCACCCTGTGTTCAAATGACAACTACACAATCATCATTTTATCCCTAGCGGCAACAACACAAGGCAAGCCTTTTTCCAGTTTCTGTAACTATTATCATACACAACTCCCTCTTGGAGATCCAACCCTTAACATGGCCAGAGAAACAAGAATAGAAATAAGAATTATGCTAAAAAGAATTTAAGAATAAACTGATTATAAAGTGATAATTCATCATATCCCAACATATAGACCACAAAAATTACACGAGATGGATCACTATATGACAACTAACATAATCTTTGTAGGTTTTGAATTAGGAAAGAGTAACTACAAAAAGTGAAACTGTAATGTATCATTGTGAAACTATAAGGTTCTCCCTACCTAGCCCCAATCACGGTGGTGTGTCTAGCATTACCGGTGGGCATGAGGATGTGTGTCTCCAGCGAATCTGTCCTTGGTGGATTTGCTCGGATCTGGTCGTAGTTCATCTACGTTTGTCTTTATCAGCTTGGATCTTTCCGATCTACGCTCCTCTTCATCGGCGGCGGTTGCTGTTCCGGTGTGCTGGTCCTATGGGGCCTTAGCATGACGACTTTCCGACTGTCTACTACAACAAGTTTTGCCCGGCTCCGGCAAGGGAGGGGCGATGACGGCGGCGCGCCTTCGACTCGCTTCAGTGCTTGTAGTTGTCGCTAGGCGGTCTATGGATCTGGATGTAATTTTTATTATTTCCAGTGTTCGTTGTACTGTCATGATTGAAGTGAATAGATCGGAAGTTTTCTCGCAAAAAAAGAAAGTGATTATTTGGACATGTGTAGTAGTTTATTTAAAAAGAGTGAAATGTGTTATTTGAGAAATATGTTTTTCAATAAGCTAATGGAAAGTGAAATGTAGGTTCTGAATTGTGAAATAGTAACTAAAGAAGGTGAAATTGTGATGTATCATTGTGAAACCGATTATTTCAAAATGTAAAATATACATTTGAATTTAATCATGGTTGGGAAGTATTCAAGATTGATCTCATTTTAGGCCCTCTTTGATTCGCAGGATTTTCAAATCGTAGGAATAGGAAAAGTATAGGGTTGGAGTGGCATGCCCACATGAATCCTACAGGATTAGCATGGAGTGTTTGATGGCACAGGAAAAGCAAAGGAATTATAAAAAGAGGTTGGAGTGGATGGTAGATTTCCTATGAAATGTAGTACAAAAGATTCCATAGGAAAAATTCCTATGGGATCCAATCCTATGAATCAAAGGACCAACATAGGAAAAATTCTTAAGGATTTCAATCCTCCAAAAATCCTATAGAATTCCTTTGAATCAAAGGAGCCCTTAAAGGTTTTGGCGCAAGGAGTTCAAATAAAAAAATCAAAAAAGAATATATGGTTTAAAATATGAGGGTCTCTTTGATTCAAAGGATTTTCATAGGATCTTTGAAGGATTAGAATCCTTAGGAATTTTTCCTATGTTGATCGTTTGATTCATAGGATTGAATATTGTAGGATTTTTTCCTAAGGATTCATTTGTACTACATTTCACAGGAATTCTAGCGTCCCCTCAAACCTCTTGGAAGAAATTCTTTGTTTTTCCCTTGACACAATCAAAAAAACTCAAATCCTATAGGGATCCAATGGACATGTCATTTCAATCCTGCGGTTTTCCTATTCCTGTGTTTTTGCAATCCTATGAATCAAAGAGGCCCTCAATGTTTTACATTAGCCAAGGTGAAAGAAATAGTTGAATTTATTGCGTGGGAGAAGAGAGAAGGTGGTTCTGCCATATTACTGTCATGCATGTATGTGAAGTACAATGGTGAGGCCAGAGCTGCTGAAGAGAAAACAAAAAATAAGGTGGAAAATCAAGCAAAGAAGTGCAATACAAAAATACTCGGTCCACATAGTGCTAGATGGCAGTTCCCTATTGGAGGCCCCCTTGCCGATACCTAGCGTCATCGAGTAATTTTCCGCTTTGGAAGCACATATGCACCAGGAGAGGGGAAATACACTTTGGTTCCTGGTTGTAGATACATCCTATATGAAAACAAATTTAAAAAAGTCAAAATAGTTCAGAACTTTTTTAGAATAAACTTGACTTTCTTTTGCACTAGTATATAAATTTTCAGAAAAAGCTAACCTTGACATGAGGGCAAAAAGACAAATTTGTTGTTAAAAGAAGTCAAAGGTGGATTTTCTTTTGTGGATTTTTTTCTCACAAATACAATGAAAGATCAAGTTTATTTCAAATGTATATTCAGATTTTTTTTGACATTTTGTTTAATTACACCCAGGAACTCGCGTCCCCGGGAGAGGCCTAACTTGGCCTGACAAAAATAATAGTGGTTTCCCGGAGTACTTTTGAAGGTCAAAGTCTCTGATAACCCGGTGTCCGATTTGTCGTTTGGGCGGTGGCATTTTGAGAAAAACAAGCTCCAGATCAGATCTTGAAATCAGAAGTAAGAAAACAAAACTGCAGGTGAGTAGAATAAGATCCTACAGCCTCGGTTCCATGAGCACCCGAGGCATATTTACACATAGGAAATTTCCTTTCGTACTAACAATGACCGCAGAGAACATGGCGGCGAGTCCTAAACTAGCATTAAACCTGGAGACCTGGAGACTTGAGGGGCTACTAATCTTGAGCCCGAAGCAGAGCACCCGGCAGAGGAAGCAGCTCTTGGTCTCGTCCAACGGTGGCCATGGCTGTGCTCTCTCTCGCCGCGTGCGTCGCCTCCTTCCATCTCCTCCTCCTCTTCTCTTCGTCTTCCTCTCTCCGGGTAGCCCCCGAAGCGGCGGAGAGCTCGGGATCGGCGCGCCATGGCCGGACCGCCTACCACTTCCAGCCCGCCAAGAACTGGCAGAACGGTACGAATTAACGCTTTTAATTTGCTGCATTGTTGCTAGACCCAATCTGATCACTGTGTATGTCCGATCGTGGTGGAATTGCTGCTGCTTCGTGGTGGTGCCGAGCAGATCCGAATGGTACGCTCTGTTTCTTCCTTGTTCCTTCTCTGCATTCTGCTGAATTAGTAGGTGACTGAATTTTCATCTGGTGTCAAGTCTTCCAGCCAGCGTGCTGTGAGCGTGCTTGTAGTGGACATTAATGGCGTCCCGAATGGAACTGACGGTTGTTTTCTTTGTTACGCCGGCAGGGCCAATGTACCACAACGGCGTGTACCACTTGTTCTACCAGTACAACCCGCACGGCGCCACCTGGGGCGTCGGCAACCTCTCCTGGGGCCACTCCGTCTCCGGCGACCTCGTGAACTGGGCCGCCCTCGACGCCGCGCTCGAGCCGACCTCGCCGTTCGACGCCAACGGCTGCTGGTCCGGCTCCGCCACCATCCTCCCCGGCGGCGTCCCGGCCATCCTATACACCGGCATCAGCGCCGACGGCGAGCAGGTCCAGAACGTGGCCTTCCCCAAGAACGCGTCCGACCCGCTCCTCCGCGAGTGGGTGAAGCCGAGCTACAACCCCGTCATCCCGCTCCCCGCTGACGTCCCTTTGGATTTCTTCCGCGACCCTTCCACGGCGTGGCTCGGCCGCGACGGTCTGTGGCGCCTCGCCGTCTCGGCCAAGGTCGGTAACGCCGTGGGGTCTACGCTCATCTACCGAAGCAAGGACTTCCGGCTGTGGGAGCGGAATGCCGCGCCGCTGCAAGAGTCACGCGCCGCCGGCATGGTGGAGTGCCCGGACCTGTTCCCCGTGGCGGAGCCCGGCGCGGAGGAGGGGCTCGACCACGCGCCGAGGACCGGCACCGGGGTGAAGCACGTGCTGAAGCTGAGCGCGACGGACACGTTCCAGGACTACTACGCGGTCGGGCGTTACAACGACACGACGGACACCTTTGTACCGGAAGACGACGGCGACGACTGCCAGAGCTGGCGCCGCCTCGACTACGGCCACATCTACGCGTCCAAGTCCTTCTTCGACGCGCGCAAGAACCGGCGCGTGCTCTGGTCATGGGCCAACGAGACCGACAGCCAGGCCGACGACGTCGCCAAGGGTTGGTCCGGCGTCCAGGTCCTTCGCCACCGCCATCCTCCAACCAAATTTTGTCCATTATCACGCTGACATGCTTTCCCTATCTCCTACGCTGCAGATCTTCCCACGGAAAGTTTGGCTGGACAACGACGGGAAGCAGCTGAGGCAATGGCCAATCGAGGAGATCGAGACGCTGAGGAGCAGAAAGGCCGGGCTGCTGGGAACGGTGGTGAACTCCGGCGGCGTGAACGAGATCGTCGGCGTCGCGGGCACGCAGGCGGACGTGGAGGTGATCTTCGAGATCCCGGCCCTGGAGGGCGCCGAGAGGTTCGAGCCCAACTGGCTGCTGGATCCGCAGAGGCTGTGCGGGGAGAAGGGCGCGTCCGTGCAGGGCGGGGTCGGCCCGTTCGGGCTGCTCCTCATGGCCTCCGGCGACATGCAGGAGCACACCGCCGTCTTCTTCAGGGTGTTCAGGCACCATGACAAGTACAAGGTCCTCATGTGCACCGACCTGAGCAGGTCGACTACGAGAGCCGGGGTGTACAAGCCGCCGTACGGGGCTTTCGTGGAGATGGACATCGAGGAGCACGGGAGAATCATATCACTCAGAACACTGGTGAGTTCATTGTCCTCCACTTTGTCATGTGAATGAACTGGAAAATGAAATCAAGTGACGAGCTGCGATTTGAACAAACAGGTCGACCACTCCGTGGTGGAGAGCTTCGGCGGTGGAGGCCGGACGTGCATCACGGCGAGGGTGTACCCGGAGCACGCCGAGAACGGCGACAGCCACCTGTACGTGTTCAACAACGGGACAGGTGCGGTGAAAGTGGCCAAGCTCGACGCGTACGAGCTGGCGACGGCGACCGTGAACGTTGGGGACGACGGGTTGATTCAGCCGAGCTCCATGCGCAGAGGCGAAGCGTAGTAGGTGGGGAGCTGCCCGGTCAAACGACGGGTTAATTCGTGTCTTGGCATGTGTTTTCTTTTCTCTCATGTCAAATTTCGGCAGGTTTAGAGCATCTACCGGCGGCCTCAAACCGGTCTTAAACAACTTTGAGAGGGCTGCCCGGTCACTCACTGGTAACAAAAACCCGATTCATTCGTACGCCTCAAACCAGCCTTAAACGTCTGGGCTGTCCGGCGCCCTTCATATCCAGTCCAAATGTAGACGGATATGCAGCGGTCCGGGCGTATCCGACACGTCAGCCTGGTCCATCGCCGTCCCCATTGTGTCTCTATAAAAACCTCAATCCGACATGCGCCAGCAGTTGCTCCGACTCCGACCTCGATGTACATAAGGTAGACACGGGGAACGCTGGCGTGCAGCTCCGCTAGGGTTGTGCAGTCCGTGACACCCCTCCGTCGTCTACCTCCCACGTCGGCCGCTGACTGGGGAAATTTTCTAATTTTTTGTGTTGGTGTTGAAAAATTCCTGCCACATCTAGCACCAGCACGCGCATGTGGCAGGGACGTCAATTACATGGGCCACACTGATCACTTGCACAAAAAAGTTCACGAATTGACAAATAATATCATGAAATTGAAAAATGTTCATTGATTTTAAAAAGTTTGCGTATTTGACAAAAGAAGTTCACAAATTTGACAATCATGAATCTGTTACAAGTTTGTGAAATTAAAAACATTCATTCATTTGAAAAAAGTCCACAAATTCAAGGAAATGTTCACGAATTTAAGCAAATGAAAAAGAAAATAGAAAAAGAGAGTAAATTGCACAAAACCACCACTTTGAAGGTTAGGTTTGCGAAAAACACTACACTACATTTTTTGCAGAAAACACCACGTCTACGGTAATCTTTTTGCAAAAAACACTGATCGGCGGATTAGTCTCGTTTGAGCGCGTTTATGACAAATGGGACTCGTTTCTGCTTATGTGGCATAACGTTTCGTGCCAATGGGTTTTGATCTAAATTTACAAACTAGTCCCTAGAATTTTATGTATACACCCATGAATCAAAATGCAAAATCGCAATTAGCCCCCCACGTGCATAAAACCAATAGCACGGGGGCCATGGGCTCTCGTCGCTGGCTGGGGCGGCGCCCATGGGGGCTTGGGGCAGCTGAGGGAGCTCGCCGGCGTCGAGGTCTAGCACCTCCTCTTCTCTCTAATTGGTGTTGGGGCGAGCCCAATTTGGATCTTGGCGGCGACCAGGATGAGCTCCAGCATGTGCACGTTGTCCCGCTGTAGTTGTAGTCGGGGCGCCCGCCGAAGGGCTACGCCGGCGGCCGGGAACCAGGCACTTCTTGTTGCACTGCCAAAGTTGGTCTGCCCTTGGGCCCGCTGCATCGGGGCACCCGCGATGGGCCACGCTGGCGGTCGAGGAACCGAGCACGGATGGTGTCGCCGCCGCCGAAGGGCCTTGGGCACCGGTTGCAGGGCTGCGCCTTGCGCTCCGGCTGCAGGTCGAGCCGGATGTCGCCGGATCCGGCGTGGGGTGCGGAGGTGGAAGCGGATGTCATCGGGGTCCGGCGTGGGGCGCGGCGGTGGAGCCGGTGAGCCTGTGGCGGCGCGGTGAGAGGGCATGGCAGCATGGGTGAAGAACGTTGGGGTGTTTTTGCTTTAAACACCAACTAACAGTAAAACGTCATGCCACATCAGCGAAGAGCGGGTCTCATTTGTCATTAACGCACTCAAACGAGACTAATATGCCTATCAGTGTTTTTTGCAAAAAAATTACCATAAACATGGTGTTTTTTGTAAAAAAAATGTATTATGATGTTTTTCGCAAATCTAGTTTTTAAAGTGATGGTTTTGTGCAATTTACTCTAGAAAAAGAAGAAGAGATAAAAAACAAATAAAACCGAAGAAAAAAAAAGGCAAAAAACTGGACCGAGAAGATGCACGACAAAAAGATGAAAGAAGTAGTTAGGCATAACAAGTGAGCTGAGCTGTCCCAATTAGTAAAGTGAGTGGAAGTAAATCAAGAAGTTGGGAGTTCAACTAGCGCCTACTCCCTCCGTTCCTAAATATAAATATTTTTAAACATTTCAAATGGACTACAATATATGAATGTATGTAGACATATTTTAAAGTATGGATTCACTTATTTTGCTTTGTATGTAGTCATTTATTGAAATGTCTAAAAAGACTTATATTTAGGAACGGAGGGAGTACTTTTAAAAGGTTATTAAAAAAGAAAAAGAAAAATAGGACAGGCCCAAGACGGAGGGGGTGTGCGCCGACGGGCTGATGAATCGGCTGCATACGTCTACGTACAGCAAATATGTGTCACATGCGAAGGTGGGGTATACCTTATGGTGACCATACTGTTTTTATACGGTCTTTATACGGTTTGTGAGGGGTGTATCGAAGCAAGGTTCTTCTTTGTATTCCAATGACGTTTTCTGCTTGATGCTGCATTGAACATACAAGAGCTTATACAGAAATAAGCAGGGGTCAGAATACAGAGGATGGCGGGTTGTTGTATTAGTAAACAACTTGCTCAACTACTCCTGATCTCATCTCATCAGCAGGGCTCATTAGTCCTCATCCTAGTCACCTAGTACGTGGTAAGCACAGCTCGCACAAATCTAAAAGACTAAAAACATCGTTAAAGTCTTAATTTGACATCTACTGCCATTCGCAAATTACATTTTAAAACTACATTATTGCCCACATGGTGGCAAGTCTTATTGACTTGCATTAAACTTGAAGACTTGGAAGGCTATCAGAAGTCATCTGCAATTTGCACAAAAACCCAATCAGAGCAGTGACAGCTCTCTCTTCCTCTTCTCCGATTGTGACCATGAATGGAGCTCAGAACCTGAACCATGGCCGAACCGCCTACCACTTCCAGCCTGCCAAGTGCTGGCAAAATGGTACGCACTTCAAATTTGCGCTTTCGCGCGCTGTTATCTGATCAATCCACATGATTTTGTAAGTAATTTTCACTACATTTTTGTTGATCCCCGTCTGCGATCCCTGAATTTGGACGATCGCGCCACGACGGATCGATGAAAACTTGCAGACCCCAATGGTACGTGCTAATCAGCCACTTAAACTTGGTTAGTGCAAGATTAATGATAGACCATGAGCTAGTTAGAGTGACAGTTACTTTCCGTTGCACGTGCAGGCCCAATGTACCACAACGGCATGTACCACTTCTTCTACCAGTACAACCCTCGCGGCCCGACCTGGGGCGACGGCAAGCTGTCATGGGGCCACTCCGTCTCCGGCGATCTCGTGAACTGGGCCGACGTTGGCAATGCGTTGGACCCTACCTCCCCGTTCGACGTCAACGGCTGCTGGTCGGGCTCCGCCACCGTCCTCCCCGGCGGCCGCCCGGCGATCCTCTACACCGGCATGGACGACGCCAACAAGGCGCAGGTGCAGAACGTGGCCTTCGCCAAGAACCCATCGGACCCGCTCCTCCGCGAGTGGGAGAAGCCCAGCTGCAACCCGGTCATCCCCATGCCGGAGGACGTCACTGGCAACAACTTCCGCGATCCCACGGAGGCGTGGCGTGGCCGCGACGGCCTATGGAGGGTCGCCGTCGCCGCTGAGGTCGCCGGCGTGGGCTCCTTGCTCGTGTACCGGAGCGCGGACTTCCTCCATTGGGAGCGCAATGCTGGCGCGCCTCTGCATGCCGCCAGCTCGCGCGACGGGGACGGCCCCGCCGTGCTGGAGTGCCCGGACCTGTTCCCGATGGCGGCACCCGGCGCGATGGAGGGGCTCGACGTGTCGGCGAGCCGCGCCGGGGTGCTGCACGTGCTCAAGCTCAGCGACTTCGCCAAGGAGGACCACTACATGGTCGGGCGGTACGACGACGAGAAGGACACCTTCACGCCGGCAGAGCCCGAGCGCGGCGGCGACTGCGCCAACTGGCGCCGGCTCGACCACGGCCACCTGTACGCGTCCAAGTCCTTCTACGACGCCCGCAAGAAGCGGCGCGTGCTGTGGGCGTGGGTGGACGAGACCGACGGCGGCGGCGAAGGCAGAGGGTGGGCCGGCATCCAGGCGTTCCCGAGGGCGATGTGGCTGGACACCGACGGGAAGCGGCTGGTGCAGTGGCCAGTCGAAGAGATCGAGACACTGAGGAGGAAGCGGGTCGGTCTGCAGTGGGCGACGGAGGTGGAGGCCGGCGGCAGGAAGGAGATCGCCGGCATCGTGAGCTCGCGGGCGGACGTGCAGGCGGTCTTCGAGATCCCGAACCTGGAGGAGGCGGAGACGCTGGACCCGAAGTGGCTGCAGGATCCCAAGGGGCTGTGCGCCGAGAAGGGCGCGTCCGTGCCGGGCGGGGTCGGGCCGTTCGGGCTCCTCGTCATGGCCTCCGGCGACCTGAAGGAGCACACCGCCATCTTCTTCAGGGTGTTCAAGCACCTTGACACGTACAAGGTTCTCATGTGCACCGACCTCACGAAGTACGTATCCTTGACATCTGCTTCAAGAAAACAAAACATGACAGTTTGTGAATCTATCTAGAAAGAAAAGGCATGTAAATTTCTGAACATCTTTTTGCAAACATGGACAATGCATGCGCAGGTCATCTACGAGAGCAGAAGGGGTAAAAATCCCGTCCTACGGGGCATTTCTGGACGTGGACGTGGAGAAGGACAAGAGCCTGTCGCTCAGAACACTGGTGAGTTCAGTCCATTTGCCTTGAAAACTAGTATAGGCCGGGCATACGCACACAAACAACATGGTACCAAGCAGACCGATATCATTAACACACGCCGTGTATACACACAGATCGATCACACGGTGGTGGAGAGCTTCGCCGACGGCGGGAGGACGTGCATGACGGCTCGCATGTACCCGGAGCACGCGGCGACGAGCAGCAGCCGGCTGTACGCGTTCAACTACGGCGCCGGCGCCGTGAAGGTGTCCAAGCTGGAGGCCTGGGAGCTGGCCACGGCGGCCGTGAACGGCGGAGGCCATTTCTAGCTCGGTTGCGACGGGCGGAAGTGGAGCGGCGCGCCTTGCGTGATAATTTGCGATGATTTATCCTATTTTTCGTAATAATGAAACAATTGGAAACATGTTGGAGTGACTAAGGATTAAGGAGAATTTAGTAAATCGAGCGTAGGATTTGATTCGAGCAAACGGTTTTGTGTTGCATCATGTGTTTATGTTACATCTCATGTTTTAGATGCATTGTTTCTATCGCATCTCTGTTTTTGAGATTGTTTCTGCCGCTACAGCCCTTACTGTGTGTAACTAGTGGCGGATCCAGGAATTGAAGTAACGAACATTCAATAAAAAAGTAGATACAAATGCAAGTATAATCAACCAAAACTCATATACAAAATACTAAATGAAAAGGGCATAAGTTTTCGAGTGAAGCATAAGAAGGTCTCTATTGACATGGCCTTTTGTTTTTTATTATTAAACTTTGACCATAAATTTAACCAACAATATATAAATTACATGTCATAGAAATAATACGCTATGTACTTTGACCATAAACTTCCACCAAGCCAGAACATCCTGGATGGGTGTTCTTCAAGTGCAAAAAAGATGGGGTATGTACTTGTTTTGATTCGATTATTCACCGGAGTCGGCGCAATGTCGGACGCTCATCGTTTTGCTCAAATTTGTGTGTAGGATAAATTCGAGTTTTGATACCGGGAAGAAGATTACATCGATCATTTTATAGCATGAAATTCGATAGATGCTCGTGCACTCGTTGCTAGAATAGATACTAGAGATGAGACTAGATGCGAAGCAACTCGAATTTGTCAGAATCGAAGAAGAAGTGTGGAAGCTCGAGAAGCCAATACAGAGAATCAACAATGAAGACATAGAGAAAATATTAATCCAACTTGTGAGAGCCATTATGAAAGTTGGATTTTTTTAAATGTCTAATTGTGGTTCTTGTTTTCTTTGATTTTGTTCTTGTAGCGAAGAATTGATGAATTATGTACTCCAATGTATTGAATGTCGTTGAATGAAATAAAGAAAAAAATATGTTTAGGTGACAGAAAATGAAATGCAAATGAAAAAAAATACTCCGTTATATATAAGGGGTCGGTTATATATATGGCCCGATAAAAACTTAGTGAAATAAAAATGAAAGAAGTCCACATAACCCCCTCAAATTTCACAAATCGGCCACTTACCCCCCTCAACTCTAAAACCGGGTATTTAGCCCCCTGATGTTTAGAAAACCAGACAAAACACCCCCACACATTGTTATAAGCGGTTTCACTAGGCAGTTTTGCAATGTGGCACGAGTTAACAGACCTACAGAAGGAAAAATCTAAGGTGTACATAGGGCCGAACTGTTCATGACGCGACTCGTACTGCCTGATGGTGCTGCTCCTGCTGCAGTGCTGCTTCTTCTGTCGTTGGCAGCATGGGCGAGCAGTGGTTGGAGTTGTTCATGGCGAGAACGCGAAGGCTTGTCCGAAACTGGCACTGCTAGTGGCGATCCGATCATTTTGAGTGATACGTTCGTTGCTACTAGGAGTAGTACTGAATCGGACAAAGCAAAGATTGATGAGAACCTTGTGTACGCGTGTGTGTGTGTTGCCTTCCGGCCGGCTGCATGATCAATCAGCCGGCTCTATTGTGCATGCATATGTTAATTGATTGTGATTGATAAAGCTAGCCACATAGCAGAGTCGTAGCAAGGATTGAGCGAAACCGTCAGCATGCGTTGACGTCGTCCCATATCGCCGGAGAGTGCTTGGCTGCATGGAGCTAGAGCTGAGCCTGCAATGTGAAAACGGATATGGCACCAGCGGCCGCATACAGCATGTGCGTGTGATGGCATGGAGGCGACCAACTGCAACTGGTCTCGTGTGGAGATATAAACCAACGTTGAGATGCGAGTGAGGGCGAGTAGCAGCATCTAGTGGCAAAGTAGATACTGATGGCAAGGAAGCACGGCCGAAACGATGGCATGAGTGTCGATCGTCACTCCACGAGAAATCATGTGGTTACAGGCCTGGTGGATAAAACCACTCTCAAAACCACCTCCAAAGCTATCAGGGGGTGTTATGTCTGGTTTTCTAAACTTCTGGGGGGCAAATACCCGGTTTTAGAGTTGAGGGGGTTAAGTGACCGATTTCTGAAATCTGAGGGGGTTATGCGGACTTCTTTCAAATAAAAATACTCCACTAAGGGTTTACTCGCCAGATCCTCCGCTATTTTGGATGCCGTCCGTTCCGTATCCAACGACGTGTGTTTTGCTCATGTGTTTCGGACGTCGCTGTCGTTGTCATCCGAACGTCGTTGTCGATCCCGCTCCCACTGAACGTCGCTGTCGCTGCTGTTTTTTTTTACTTTTTCCTTTCTGATTCAAAGGAACGTAGTTGTCGCCCTTTTTTTCGTTTGTCCTTTCCGATCCAAATGATGCTCCTTACTGTTCTCGATCCCGCTCCCACTGAACGTCACTGTCGCTGCTGTTTTTTTTCATTTTTTCCTTTCTGATCCAAAGGAACGTAGTTGTCACCCTTTTTTTTCGTTTGTCCTTTCCGATCCAAATGATGCTCCTTATTGTTTTCTTTTCTTGCGTATTGATTGTCAGTTCCAACGAGTAAAAAAACAACGTGCAAAGTAGGGTTTGAACCTAGGTCTGTTCAATGTCGTACGATGTCAATAACCGACTCACCTGATACTACTTGTTGTCTTACAAATGGAAACTATCTATGTGACCTTTTTAAACCCCATGGTAGGAAATAAAAAACTGTATTTTTGTTGTTTGTTGGCCCATTCTTGTACTTCCCCGTCCTAAAATATGTTGACTCGGATTTGTACTAATTCATACAGAGGGAGTACATTATTTCATATACATTATAAGTTGTGGAATATCATGATGACTCACACATCACAAACCTGATAATTTATGTACCTGAGTCCTGATAACTTTTGACGTGTGTGTGTGTGGGGGGGGGGGGGGGGGTGATCAAATATCCCCCGGTAATTTTTATGTGAATAACATGGTAACTCAGACATCGAAGACCCGATAACTTATTGTTGGGGAACGTAGCAGAATTTTAAAATTTTCTACGCATCACCAAGATCAATCTATGGAGTCATCTAGCAACGAGGGAGAGAGGAGTGCATCTACATACCCTTGCAGATCGCGCGCGGAAGCGTTCAAGAGAACGGGGTTGATGGAGTCGTACTCGTCGTGATCCAAATCGCCGATGACCTAGCGCCGAACGGACGGCACCTCCGCGTTCAACACACGTACGGTTGGGAAGACGTCTCCTCCAACTTGATCCAGCAAGGGGGAAGGAGAGGTTGATAAAGATCCAGCAACACGACGGCGTGGTGCTGGAAGCAACGATGATCTCGGCAGGGCCTCGCCAAGCTCAGGGAGAGGGAGGAGTGTCACGGGAGGGAGAGGGAGGCGCCAGGGGCTAGGGTGCGGCTGCCCTCCCTCCCCCACTATATATAGGACCCCTAGGGGGGCGCCGGCCCTAGGAGATTGAATCTCCAAGGGGGGGGGCGGCGGCCAAGGGGGGTGGAGTGCCCCCCAAGCCAAGTGGGGCGCCCCCACCCCTAGGGTTTCCAACCCTAGGCGCAGGGGAGGCCCATGGGGGGGCGCACCAGCCCACTAGGGACTGGTTCCCCTCCCACTTCGTCCCATGGGGCCTTTCGAGATAGGGGGCCCCACCCGGTGGACCCCCGGGACCCTTCCGGTGGTCCCGGTACAATACCGATTACCCCCAAAACCTTCCCGATGGCCGAAACTTGACTTCCTATATATAAATCTTCACCTCTGGACCTTTCTGAAACTCCTCGTGATGACCGGTATCTCATCCGGGACTCCAAACAACTTTCGGGTTACCGTATGCTAATATCTCAACAACCCTAGCATCACCGAACCTTAAGTGTGTAGACCCTACGGGTTCGGGAGACACGCAGACATGACCGAGACGACTCTCCGGTCAATAACCAACAGCGGGATCTGGATACCCATGTTGGCTCCCACATGCTCCTCGATGATCTCATCGGATGAACCACGATGTCGAGGATTCAATCAATCCCGTATACAATTCCCTTTGTCAATCGGTACGTTACTTGCCCGAGACTCGATCATCGGTATCCCAATACCTCGTTCAATCTCGTTACCGGAAAGTCACTTTACTCGTACCGTAATGCATGATCCCGTGATCAACCACTTGGTCACATTGAGCTCATTATGATGATGCATTACCGAGTGGGCCCAGAGATACCTCTCCATCATACGGAGTGACAAATCCCAGTCTCGATTCGTGCCAACCCAACAGACACTTTCGAAGATACCTGTAGTGTACCTTTATAGTCACCCAGTTACGTTGTGACGTTTGGCACACCCAAAGCACTCCTACGATATCCGGGAGTTGCACAATCTCATGGTCTAAGGAAATGATACTTGACATTCGGAAAAGCTATAGCAAACGAACTACACGATCTTTGAGCTATGCTTAGGATTGGGTCTTGTCCATCACATCATTCTCCTAATGATGTGATCCTGTTATCAATGACATCCAATGTCCATAGTCAGGAAACCATGACTATCTTTTGATCAACGAGCTAGTCAACTAGAGGCTCACTAGGGACGTGTTGTGGTCTATGTATTCACACATGTTATGATTTCCGGATAACACAATTATAGCATGAACAATAGACAATTATCATGAACAAAGAAATATAATAATAACCATTTTATTATTGCCTCTAGGGCATATTTCCAACAGTCTCCCACTTGCACTAGAGTCAATAGTCTAGTTACATTGTGATGAATCGAACACCCATGCAGTTCTGTGTTGATCATGTTTTGCTCTAGGGAGAGGTTTAGTCAACGGATCTGCCTCATTCAGGTTCGTATGTACTTTACAAATATCTATGTCTCTATTTTGAACACTTTCACGAATGGAGTTGAAGCGACGCTTGATATGCCTGGTCTTCCTGTGAAACCTGGGCTCCTTGGCAAGGGCAATAGCTCCAGTGTTGTCACTGAAGAGAGTCATCGGGCCCGACGCATTGGGTATGACTCCTAGGTCGGTAATGAACTTCTTCACCCAGATTGCCTCTTGTGCTGCCTCCTAGGCTGCCATGTACTCCGCTTCACATGTAGATCCCGCCACAACGCTTTGCTTACAACTGCACCAGCTTACTGCCCCACCATTCAAAATATACACGTATCCAGTTTGTGACTTAGAGTCATTCAGATCTGTGTCGAACCTAGCATCGACGTAACCCTTTACGACGAGCTCTTCGTCACCTCCATAAACTAGAAACATATCCTTAGTCCTCTTCAGGTACTTCAGGATATTCTTGACCGCTGTCCAGTGTTCCATGTCGGGATTACTTTGGTACCTTCCTACCAAACTTATGGCAAGGTTTACATCAGGTCTGGTACACAGCATAGCATACATGATAGACCCTATGGCCGAGGCATAGGGGACGACACTCATCTTTTCTCTATCTTCTACCGTGGCGGGCATTGAGCCGTGCTCAATCTCGTACCTTGCAATACAGGCAAGAACCCCTTCTTTGACTGATCCATTTTGAACTTCTTCAATATCTTGTCAAGGTACGTACTCTCTGAAAGACCAATGAGGCATCTCGATCTATCTCTATAGATCTTGATGCCTAATATATAAGCAGCTTCTTCAAGATCCTTCATTGAAAAACACTTGTTCAAGTAGGCCTTTATGCTTTCCAAAAATTCTATATCATTTCCCATCAACAGTATGTCATCCACATACAATATGAGAAATGCTACAGAGCTCCCACTCGCTTTCTTGTAAATGCAGGCTTCTCCATAAGTCTGCGTAAACCCAAACATTTTGATCATCTCATCAAAACGAATGTTCCAACTCTGAGATGCTTGCACCAGCCCATAAATCGAGCGTTGGAGCTTGCACACCTTGTCAGCATTCTTAGGATCGACAAAACCTTCCGGCTGCATCATATACAATTCTTCCTTAAGGAAACCATTAAGGAATGTCATTTGACGTCCATTTGCCATATCTCATAATCATAGAATGCGGCAATTGCTAACATGATTCCGACGGACTTCAGCTTTGCTATGGGTGAGAAAGTGTCATCGTAGTCAACCCCTTGAACTTGTCGATAACCCTTAGCGACAAGCCGAGCTTTATAGATGGTTACATTACCATCCGCGTCTGTCTTCCTCTTAAAGATCCATTTATTTTCTATGGCTCGCCGATCATCGGGGAAGTCAGTCAAAGTCCATACTTCGTTTTCATACATGGATCCTATCTCGGATTTCATGGCTTCCAGCCATTTGTCGGAATCTGGGCCCACCATCGCTTCTTCATAGTTCGAAGGTTCACCGTTGTCTAACAACATGATTTCCAAGACAGGGTTGCCGTACCACTCTGGTGCGGAACGTGTCCTTGTGGACCTATGAAGTTCAGTAGCAACTTGATCTGAAGTTTCATGATCATCATCATTAACTTCCTCTCTAGTCGGTGCAGGCACCTTAGGAACATTTTCTTGAGCTGCGCCACTTACCGGTTCAAGAGGTAATACTTCATCGAGTTCTACTTTCCTCCCATTTATTTCTTTCGAGAGAAACTCTTTCTCTAGAAAGGATCCATTCTTGGCAACAAAGATCTTGCCTTCGGATCTGAGGTAGAAGGTATACTCAATAGTTTCTTTAGGGTATCCTATGAAGACGCTTTTTTCCAACTTGGGTTCGAGCTTTTCAGGTTGAAGTTTCTTGACATAAGCATCACATCCCCAAACTTTTAGAAACGACAGCTTAGGTTTCTTCCCAAACCATAATTCATACGGTGTCGTCTCAACGGATTTCGAGGGAGCCCTATTTAAAGTGAATGCGGCAGTCTCTAAAGCATAGCCCCAAAATGACAGCGGTAAATCGGTAAGAGACATCATAGATCGCACCATATCCAATAGAGTGCGATTACGACGTTCGGATACAACATTACGCTGAGGTGTTCCAGGTGGCATGAGTTGTGAAACTATTCCACATTTCCTTAAGTGTGTGCCAAATTCGTGACTCAAGTATTCTCCCCCACGATCTGATCGCAAGAACTTGATTTTCTTGTCACGTTGATTCTCAACCTCACTTTGAAATTCCTTGAACTTTTCAAAGGTCTCAGACTTGTGTTTCATTAAGTAGACATACCCATATCTACTCAAGTCATCAGTGAGGGTGAGAACATAACGATAGCCACCGCGAGCCTCAACACTCATTGGACCGCACACATCAGTATGTATGATTTCCAATAAGTTGGTTACTCGCTCCATTGTTCCTGAGAAAGGAGTCTTGGTCATTTTACCCATGAGGCATGGTTCGCACGTGTCAAATGATTCGTAATCAAGAGACTCCAAAAGTCCATCTGCATGGAGCTTCTTCATGCGTTTGACACCTATGTGACCAAGGCGGCAGTGCCACAAGTATGTGGGACTATCATTATCAACCTTACATCTTTTGGTATTCACACTATGAATGTGTGTAACATTACGCTCGAGATTCATTAAGAATAAACCATTCACCAGCGAAGCATGACCATAAAACATATCTCTCATATAAATAGAACAACCATTATTCTCGGATTTAAATGAGTAGCCATCTCGAATTAAACGAGATCCCGATACAATGTTCATGCTCAAAGCTGGCACTAAATAACAATTATTGAGGATAAAACTAATCCCGTAGGTAAATGTAGAGGCAGTATGCCGACGGCGATCACATCGACCTTGGAACCATTCCCGACGCGCATCGTCACCTCGTCCTTCCCCAGTCTCCGCTTATTCTGCAGCTCCTGCTTTGAGTTACAAATGTGAGCAACCGCACCGGTATCAAATACCCATGAGCTACTACGAGTACTGGTAAGGTACACATCAATTACATGTATATCACATATACCTTTAGTGTTGCCGGCCTTCTTGTCCGCTAAGTATTTGGGGCAGTTCCGCTTCCAGTGACCACTTCCTTTGCAATAAAAACACTCAGTCTCAGGCTTGGGTCCATTCTTTGACTTCTTCCCGGCAGCTTGCTTATCGGGCACGGCAACTCCCTTGTCGTCCTTCTTGAAGTTCTTTTTACCCTTGCCTTTCTTGAACTTAATGGTTTTATTCACCATCAACACTTGATGTTCCTTTTTGATTTCCACCTCTGCTGATTTCAACATTGAATATACCTCAGGAATGGTCTTTTCCATCCCCTGCATATTGAAGTTCATCACAAAGCTCTTGTAGCTCGGTGGAAGCGACTGAAGGATTCTGTCAATGACCGCGTCATCCGGGAGATTAACTCCCAGCTGAGTCAAGCGGTTATGCAACCCAGACATTTTGAGTATGTGCTCACTGACAGAACTATTTTCCTCCATCTTACAACTGAAGAACTTGTCAGAGACTTCATATCTCTCGACCCGGGCATGAGCTTGGAAAACCATTTTCAGCTCTTCGAACATCTCATATGCTCTGTGTCTCTCAAAACGCTTTTGGAGCCCAGGCTCTAAGCTGTAAAGCATGCCGCACTGAACGAGGGAGTAATCATCAGCACATGACTGCCAGGCATTCATAACGTCTTGGTTCTCTGGGATGGGTGCGTCACCTAGCGGTGCTTCTAGAACATAATCTTTCTTGGCAGCTATGAGGATGATCCTCAGGTTCCGGACCCAGTCCGTATAGTTGTTGCCATCATCTTTCAGCTTGGTTTTCTCTAGGAACGCGTTGAAGTTGAGGGCAACATTAGCGTGGGCCATTTGATCTACAAGACATAGTGTAAAGATTTTAGACTAAGTTCATGGTAATTAAGTGAAGGAAATATGCCCTAGAGGCAATAATAAATTTATTATATATTTCCTTATATCATGATAAATGTTTATTATTCATGCTAGAATTGTATTAACCGGAAACATAATACATGTGTGAATACATAGACAAATAGAGTGTCACTAGTATGCCTCTACTTGACTAGCTCGTTGATTAAAGATGGTTATGTTTCCTAACCATAGACATGAGTTGTCATTTGATTAACGGGATCACATCATTAGGAGAATGATGTGATTGACTTGACCCATTCCGTTAGAATAGCACTTGATCGTTTAGTTTGTTGCTATTGCTTTCTTCATGACTTATACATGTTCCTATGACTATGAGATTATGCAACTCCCGTTTACCAGAGGAACACTCTGTGTGCTACCAAACGTCACAACGTAACTGGGTGATTATAAAGGTGCTCTACATGTGTCTCCGAAGGTACTTGTTGGGTTGGCGTATTTCGAGATTAGGATTTGTCACTCCGATTGTCGAAGAGGTATCTCTGGGCCCTCTCGGTAATGCACATCACCTAAAGCCTTGCAAGCATTACAACTAATGAGTTAGTTGTGAGATGATGTACTACGGAACGAGTAAAGAGACTTGCCGGTAACGAGATTGAACTAGGTATTGAGATACCGACGATCGAATCGCGGGTAAGTAACATACCGATGACAAAGGGAACAACGTATGTTGTTATGCGGTTTGACCGATAAAGATCTTCGTAGAATATGTGGGAGCCAATATGAGCATCCAGGTTCCGCTATTGGTTATTGACCGGAGACGTGTCTCGGTCATGTCTACATTGTTCTCGAACCCGTAGGGTCCGCACGCTTAAGGTTTCGATGACAGCTATATTATGAGTTTATGAGTTTTGATGTACCGAAGGAGTTCGGAGTCCCAGATGAGATCTGGGACATGACGAGGAGTCTCTAAATGGTCGAGACGTAAAGATTGATATATTGGACGACTATATTCGGACATCGGAAAGGTTCCGAATGATTCGGGTATTTTTTGGAGTACCGGAGAGTTACGGGAATTCGCCGGGGAGTATATGGGCCTTATTGGGCCATACGGGAATAGAGGAGAGAGGCCAAAAGGAAGGAGGCGCGCACCCCCCCCCCCTCTGGTCTGAATTGGACAAGGGGTGCAGCCCCCTTTTCCTTGTTCCTCTCCCCCTCTTTCCTTCTCTCCTACTCCAACAAGGGAAGGAGGAGTCCTACTCCCGGTGGGAGTAGGAGTCCCCCTTGGCACGCCCTCCTCCTAGGCCGGCCGCCTCCCCCCTTGCTCCTTTATATACGGGGGCAGGGGGGCACACCATAGACACAACAATTGATCCTTAAGATCTATTAGCCGTGTGCGGTGCCCTCCTCCACCATAATCCTCGATAATATTGTAGCGGTGCTTAGGCGAAGCCCTGCGACGGTAGAACATCAAGATCGTCACCACGCCGTCGTGCTGACGGAACTCTTCTCCGACATTCTGCTGGATCGGAGTCCGGGGATCGTCATCGAGCTGAACGTGTGCTAGAACTCGGAGGTGCCGTAGTTTCGATGCTTGATCGGTTGGGCCGTGAAGACGTACGACTACATCAATTGCGTTGTGCTAACGCTTCCACTTCTGGTCTACGAGGTTACGTAGACAACACTCTCCCCTCTCGTTGCTATGCATCACCATGATCTTGCATGTGCGTAGGAAAATTTTGAAATTACTATGTTCCCCAATAGTGGCATCCGAGCCTAGGTTTTATGCGTTGATGTTATGCACGAGTAGAACACAAGTGAGTTGTGGGCGATATAAGTCATACTGCTTACCAGCATGTCATTCTTTGGTTCGGCGGTATTGTTGGATGAAGCAGCCCGGACCGACATTACGTGTACGCTTACGCGAGACTGGTTCTACCGACGTGCTTTGCACACAGGTGGCTGACGGGTGTCAGTTTCTCCAACTTTAGTTGAACCAAGTGTGGCTACGCCCGGTCCTTGCGAAGGTTAAAACAGCACCAACTTGACAAACTATCGTTGTGGTTTTGATGCGTAGGTAAGAACGGTTCTTGCTAAGCCCGTAGCAGCCACATAAAACTTGCAACAACAAAGTAGAGGACGTCTAACTTGTTTTTGCAGGGCATGTTGTGATGTGATATGGTCAAGACATGATGCTAAATTTTATTGTATGAGATGATCATGTTTTGTAATCGAGTTATCGGCAACTGGCAGGAGTCATATGGTTGTCGCTTTATTGTATGCAATGCAATCGCGTTGTAATGCTTTACTTTATCACTAAGCGGTAGCGATAGTCATGGAAGCATAAGATTGGCGAGACGACAACGATGCTACGATGGAGATCAAGGTGTCGCGCCGGTGACGATGGCCATATCATATCACTTATATTGATTGCATGTGATGTTTATCTTTTATGCATCTTATCTTGCTTTGATTGACGGTAGCATTATAAGATGATCCCTCACTAAATTATCAAAGTATAAGTGTTCTCCCTGAGTATGCACCGTTGCGAAAGTTCTTCGTGCTGAGACACCACGTGATGATCGGGTGTGATAGGCTCTACGTTCAAATACAACGGGTGCAAAACAGTTGCACACGCGGAATACTCAGGTTAAACTTGACGAGCCTAGCATATAACAGATATGGCCTCGAAACACGGAGACCGAAAGGTCGAGCGTGAATCATATAGTAGATATGATCAACATAGTGATGTTCACCATTGAAACTACTCCATCTCACGTGATTATCGGACATGGTTTAGTTGATTTGGATCACGTGATCAGTTAGAGGATTAGAGGGATGTCTATCTAAGTGGGAGTTCTTAAGTAATATGATTAATTGAACTTTAATTTATCATGAACTTAGTCCTAGTAGTATTAGCATATCTATGTTGTAGATCAATAGCTCGCGTTTAGCTCCCCTGTTTTATTTTTGATATGTTCCTAGAGAAAACTAAGTTGAAAGATGTTAGTAGCAATGATGCGGATTGGATCCATGATCTGAGGTTTATCCTCATTGCTGCACAGAAGAATTATGTCTTTGATGCACCGCTAGGTGACAAACCTATTGCAGGAGCAGATGCAGATGTTATGAACATTTGGCTAGCTCAATATGATGACTACTTGATAGTTTGGTGCACCATGCTTAAACGGCTTAGAATCGGGACTTCAAAGACGTTTTGAACATCATGGACCATATGAGATGTTCTAGGAGTTGAAGTTAATATTTCAAGCAAATACCCGAGTTGAGAGATATGAAGTCTCCAACAAGTTCTATAGCTAAAAGATGGAGGGGAATAGCTCAAGCAGTGAGCATGTGCTCAGATTGTTTGGGTACTACAATCACTTGAATCAAGTGGGAGTTAATCTTCCAGATAAAATAGTGATTGACAGAATTCTCTAGTCACCATCACCAAGTTAGTAGAACTTTGTGATGAACTATGATATGCAAGGGATAACGGAAACGATTCCCAAGCTCTTCGTAATGCTGAAATCGACGAAGGTAGAAATCAAGAAAAATATCAAGTGTTGATGGTAGACAAGACCACTAGTTTCAAGAAAAGGGCAAAGGGAAGAAGGGGAACTTCAAGAAGAACAACAAGCAAGTTGCTGCTCAAGTGAAGAAGCCCAAGTCTGGTCCTAAGTCTGAGACTAAGTGCTTCTACTGCAAAGGGACTGGTCACTGGAAGCGGAACTGCCCCAAGTATTTGGCAGGTAAGAAGGATGGCAAAGTGAACAAAGGTATATTTGATATATAGATTATTGATGTGTATTTTACTAGTGTTCGTAGCAACCCCTCGGTATTTGATACTGGTTCAGTTGCTAAGAGTAGTAACTCGAAACGGGAGTTGCAGAATGAACATAGACTAGTTAAGGGTGAAGTGACGATGTGTGCTGGAAATGGTTCCAAGATTGATATGATCATCATCGCACACTCCCTATACTTTTGGGATTAGTGTTGAACCTAAATAAGTGTTATTTGGTGTTTGCGTTGAGCATGAATATGATTTGATCATGTTTATTGCAATACAGTTATTCATTTAAGTAAGAGAATAAATTGTTGTTCTGTTTACATGAATAAAACCTTATATGGTTACACACCCAATGAAAATGGTTCGTTGGATCTCGATCGTAGTGATACACATGTTCATAATATAGAAACCAAAATATGCAAAGTTAATAATGTTGGGGAACGTAGTAATTTCAAAATTTTCCTACGCACAAGCAAGATCATGGTGATGCATAGCAACGAGAGGGGAGAGTGTTGTCTACGTACCCATGCAGACCGACTGCGGAAGCGTTGACACAACGTAGAGGAAGTAGTCGTACGTCTTCCCGATCCAACCGATCCAAGCACCGTTACTCCGGCACCTCCGAGTTCTTAGCACACGTACAGCTCGATGACGATCCCCGGACTCCGATCCAGCAAAGCGTCGGGGAGGAGTTCCGTCAGCATGACGGCGTGGTGACGATCTTGATGTTCTACCGTCGCAGGGCTTCGCCTAAGCACCGCTACAATATGATCGAGGTGGAATATGGTGGCAGGGGGCACCGCACACGGCTAAGGAACGATCTCAAGGATCAACTTGTGTGTTCTAGGGTGCCCCCTGCCTCCGTATATAAAGGAGCCAAGGGGGAGGGGGCGGCCGGCCAAGGAGGGCGCGCCAAGGGAGTCCTACTCCCTCTGGGAGTAGGATTCCCCCCCCCCCCCCAATCCTATTTGGAATAGGATTCCTCGGGGGGGGAAAAAGGGGGGGGGGGCCGGCCACCTCCCCTTGCCCTAATAGGACTAAGGGGAGGGGGAGGCGCGCGGCCCACCTTGGGCTGCCCCTTTCTCCTTTCCACTAAAGCCCACTAAGGCCCATATAGCTCCCGGGGGGTTCCGGTAACCTCCCGGTACTCCGGTAAAATCCCGATTTCACCCGGAACACTTCCGATATCCAAACATAGGCTTCCAATATATCAATCTTTATGTCTCGACCATTTCGAGACTCCTCGTCATGTCCGTGATCACATCCGGGACTCCGAACAACCTTCGGTACATCAAAATGCATAAACTCATAATATAACTGTCATCGTAACTTAAGCGTGCGGACCCTACGGTTCGAGAACAATGTAGACATGACCGAGACACGTCTACGGTCAATAACCAATAGCGGGACCTGGATGCCCATATTGGCTCCTACATATTCTACGAAGATCTTTATCGGTCAGACCGCATAACAACATACGTTGTTCCCTTTGTCATCGGTATGTTACTTGCCCGAGATTCGATCGTCGGTATCCAATACCTAGTTCAATCTCGTTACCGGCAAGTCTCTTTACTCGTTCCGTAATACATCATCCCGCAACTAACTCATTAGTTGCAATGCTTGCAAGGCTTATGTGATGTGCATTACCGAGAGGGCCCAGAGATACCTCTCCGACAATCGGAGTGACAAATCCTATTCTCGAAATACGCCAACCCAACATCTACCATTGGAGACACCTGTAGAGCTCCTTTATAATCACCCAGTTACGTTGTGACGTTTGGTAGCACACAAAGTGTTCCTCCGGCAAACGGGAGTTGCATAATCTCATAGTCATAGGAACATGTATAAGTCATGAAGAAAGCAATAGCAACATACTAAACGATCGGGTGCTAAGCTAATGGAATGGGTCATGTCAATCAGATCATTCAACTAATGATGTGACCTCGTTAATCAAATAACAACACTTTGTTCATGGTTAGGAAACATAACCATCTTTGATTAACGAGCTAGTCAAGTAGAGGCATACTAGTGACACTAAGTTTGTCTATGTATTCACACATGTATTATGTTTCCGGTTAATACAATTCTAGCATGAATAATAAACATTTATCATGATATAAGGAAATAAATAATAACTTTATTATTGCCTCTAGGGCATATTTCCTTCAGTCTCCCACTTGCACTAGAGTCAATAATCTAGATTACACAACAATGATTCTAACACCCATGGAGCCTTGGTGCTGATCATGTTTTGCTCGTGGAAGAGGCTTTAGTCAACGGGTCTGCAACATTCAGATCCGTATGTATCTTGCAAATCTCTAAGTCTCCCACCTGGACTAGATCCCGGATGGAATTGAAGCGTCTCTTGATGTGCTTGGTCCTCTTGTGAAATCTGGATTCCTTTGCCAAGGCAATTGCACCAGTATTGTCACAAAAGATTTTCATTGGACCCGATGCACTAGGTATGACACCTAGATCGGATATGAACTCCTTCATCCAGACTCCTTCGTTCGCTGCTTCCGAAGCAGCTATGTACTCCGCTTCACATGTAGATCCCGCTACGACGCTTTGTTTAGAACTGCACCAACTGACAGCTCCACCATTTAATGTAAACACGTATCCGGTTTGCGATTTAGAATCGTCCGGATCAGTGTCAAAGCTTGCATCAACGTAACCTCTTACGGTGAGCTCTTTGTCACCTTCATATATGAGAAACATATCCTTAGTCCTTTTCAGGTATTTCAGGATGTTCTTGACCGCTGTCCAGTGATCCATTCCTGGATTACTTTGGTACCTCCCTGCTAAACTTATAGCAAGGCACACATCAGGTCTGGTACACAGCATTGCATACATGATAGAGCCTATGGCTGAAGCATAGGGAACATCTTTCATTTTCTCTCTATCTTCTGCAGTGGTCGGGCTTTGAGTCTTACTCAATTTCACACCTTGTAACACAGGCAAGAACCCTTTCTTTGCTTGATCCATTTTGAACTTTTTCAAAACTTTGTCAAGGTATGTGCTTTGTGAAAGTCCAATTAGGCGTCTTGATCTATCTCTATAGATCTTAATGCCTAATATATAAGCAGCTTCACCGAGGTCTTTCATTTTAAAACTCTTATTCAAGTATCCCTTTATGCTATCCAGAAATTCTATATCATTTCCAATCAGTAATATGTCATCTACATATAATATCAGAAATGCTACAGAGCTCCCACTCACTTTCTTGTAAATACAGGCTTCTCCAAAAGTCTGTATAAAACCAAATGCTTTGATCACACTATCAAAACGTTTATTCCAACTCCGAGAGGCTTGCACCAGTCCATAAATGGATCGCTGGAGCTTGCATACTTTGTTAGCTCCCTTTGGATCGACAAAACCTTCTGGTTGCATCATATACAACTCTTCTTCCAGAAATCCATTCAGGAATGCAGTTTTGACATCCATCTGCCAAATTTCATAATCATAAAATGCGGCAATTGCTAACATGATTCAGACAGACTTAAGCATCGCTACGGGTGAGAAGGTCTCATCGTAGTCAATCCCTTGAACTTGTCGAAAACCTTTTGCGACAAGTCGAGATTTATAGACAGTAACATTACCGTCAGCGTTAGTCTTCTTCTTGAAGATCCATTTATTCTCAATTGCTTGCCGATCATCGGGCAAGTCAACCAAAGCCCATACTTTGTTCTCATACATGGATCCCATCTCAGATTTTATGGCTTCAAGCCACTTTGCGGAATCTGGGCTCACCATCGCTTCTTCATAGTTCGTAGGTTCATGATCTAGCAGCATGATTTCCAGAACAGGATTACCGTACCACTCTGGTGCGGATCTCGCTCTGGTTGATCTACGAGGTTCAGTAGTATCTTGTCCTGAAGTTTCATGATCATCATCATTAGCTTCCTCACTAATTGGTATAGGTGTCGCAGAAACAGATTTCTGTGATGTACTACTTTCCAATAAGGGAGCAGGTACAGTTACCTCGTCAAGTTCTACTTTCCTCCCACTCACTTCTTTCGAGAGAAACTCCTTCTCTAGAAAGGATCCATTCTTAGCAACGAATGTCTTGCCTTCGGATTTGTGATAGAAGGTGTACCCAATAGTCTCCTTTGGGTATCCTATGAAGACACATTTCTCCGATTTGGGTTCGAGCTTATCAGGTTGAAGCTTTTTCACATAAGCATCGCAGCCCCAAACTTTAAGAAACGACAACTTTGGTTTCTTGCCAAACCAAAGTTCATAAGGCGTCGTCTCAACGGATTTTGATGGTGCCCTATTTAACGTGAATGCGGCCGTCTCTAAAGCATAACCCCAAAACGATAGCGGTAAATCAGTAAGAGACATCATAGATCGCACCATATCTAGTAAAGTACGATTACGACGTTCGGAAACACCATTGCGCTGTGGTGTTCCGGGTGGCGTGAGTTGCGAAACTATTCCACAATTTTTCAAATGTACACCAAACTCGTAACTCAAATATTCTCCTCCACGATCAGATCGTAGAAACTTTATTTTCTTGTTACGATGATTTTCAACTTCACTCTGAAATTCTTTAAACTTTTCAAATGTTTCAGACTTATGTTTCATTAAGTAGATATACCCATATCTGCTTAAGTCATCTGTGAAGGTGAGAAAATAACGATATCCGCCATGAGCCTCAATATTCATCGGACCACATACATCTGTATGTATGATCTCCAACAAATCTGTTGCTCTCTCCATAGTACCGGAGAACGGTGTTTTAGTCATCTTGCCCATGAGGCACGGTTCGCAAGTACCAAGTGATTCATAATCAAGTGGTTCCAAAAGTCCATCAGTATGGAGTTTCTTCATGCGCTTTATACCGATATGACCTAAACGGCAGTGCCACAAATAAGTTGCACTGTCATTATCAACTCTGCATCTTTTGGCTTCAACATTATGAATATGTGTGTTACTACTATCGAGATTCATCAAAAATAGACCACTCCTCAAAGGTGCATGACCATAAAAAATGTTACTCATATAAATAGAACAACCATTATTCTCTGATTTAAATGAATAACCGTCTCGCATCAAACAAGATCCAAATATAATGTTCATGCTCAACGCAGGCACCAAATAACAATTATTTAGGTCTAATACTAATCCCGAAGGTAGATGTAGAGGTAGCGTGCCGACCGCGATCACATCGACTTTGGAACCATTTCCCACGCGCATCGTCACCTCGTCCTTCGCCAGTTTTCGCTTAATCCGTAGTCCCTGTTTCGAGTTGCAAATATTAGAAACAGAACCAGTATCAAATACCCAGGTGCTACTGCGAGCTCTAGTAAGGTACACATCAATAACATGTATATCACATATACCTTTGTTCACCTTGCCATCCTTCTTATCCGCCAAATACTTGGGGCAGTTCCGCTTCCAGTGACCAGTCTGCTTGCAGTAGAAGCACTCAGTTTCAGGCTTAGGTCCAGACTTGGGTTTCTTCTCCTGAGCAGCAACTAGCTTGCCGTTCTTCTTGAAGTTCCCCTTCTTCTTCCCTTTGCCCTTTTTCTTGAAACTAGTGGTCTTGTTAACCATCAACACTTGATGCTCCTTCTTGATTTCTACCTCCGCAGCTTTCAGCATTGCGAAGAGCTCGGGAATAGTCTTGTTCATCCCTTGCATATTATAGTTCATCACGAAGCTCTTGTAGCTTGGTGGCAGTGATTGGAGAATTCTGTCAATGACGCAATCATCTGGAAGATTAACTCCCATCTGAATCAAGTGATTATTATACCCAGACATTTTGAGTATATGCTCACTGACAGAACTGTTCTCCTCCATCTTGCAGCTATAGAACTTATTGGAGACTTCATATCTCTCAATCCGGGCATTTTCTTGAAATATTAACTTCAACTCCTGGAACATCTCATATGCTCCATGACGTTCAAAACGTCGTTGAAGTCCCGATTCTAAGCCGTAAAGCATGGCACACTGAACTATCGAGTAGTCATCAGCTTTGCTCTGCCAGATGTTCATAACATCTGGTGTTGCTCCAGCAGCAGGCCTGGCACCTAGCGGTGCTTCCAGGACGTAATTCTTCTGAGCAGCAATGAGGATAATCCTCAAGTTACGGAACCAGTCCGTGTAATTGCTACCATCATCTTTCAACTTTGCTTTCTCAAGGAACGCATTAAAATTCAACGGAACAACAGCACGAGCCATCTATCTACAATCAACATAAACAAGCAAGATACTATCAGGTACTAAGTTCATGATAAGTTTAAGTTCAATTAATCAAATTACTTAAGAACTCCCACTTAGATAGACATCCCTCTAATCCTCTAAGTGATCACGTGATCCAAATCAACTAAACCATAACCGATCATCACGTGAGATGGAGTAGTTTTCAATGGTGAACATCGTTATGTTGATCATATCTACTATATGATTCACGCTCGACCTTTCGGTCTCTGTGTTCCGAGGCCATATCTGCATATGCTAGGCTCGTCAAGTTTAACCTGAGTATTCTGCGTGTGCAAAACTGGCTTGCACCCGTTGTAGATGGACGTAGAGCTTATCACACCCGATCATCACGTGGTGTCTGGGCACGACGAACTTTGGCAACGGTGCATACTCAGGGAGAACACTTCTTGATAATTTAGTGAGAGATCATCTTATAATGCTACCGTCAATCAAAGCAAGATAAGATGCATAAAAAGATAAACATCACATGCAATCAATATAAGTGATATGATATGGCCATCATCATCTTGTGCTTGTGATCTCCATCTCCGAAACACCGTCATGATCACCATCGTCACCAGCGCGACACCTTGATCTCCATCGTAGCATCGTTGTCGTCTCGCCAATCTTATGCTTCCACGACTATCGCTACTGCTTAGTGATAAAGTAAAGCATTACATCGCGATTGCATTTCATACAATAAAGCGACAACCATATGGCTCCTGCCGGTTGCCGATAACTCGGTTGCAAAACATGATCATCTCATACAATAAAATTCATCATCATGCCTTGACCATATCACATCACAACATGCCCTGCAAAAACAAGTTAGACGTCCTCTACTTTGTTGTTGCAAGTTTTACGTGGCTGCTACGGGCTTAAGCAAGAACCAATCTCACCTACGCATCAAAACCACAATGATAGTTTGTCAAATAGACTCCGTTTTAACCTTCGCAAGGACCGGGCGTAGCCATACTCGGTTCAACTAAAGTCGGAGAGACAGTCACCCGCAAGCCACCTATGTGCAAAGCACGTCGGGGGAACCGGTCTCGCGTAAGCGTACGTGTAATGTTGGTCCGGGTCGTCTCGTCCAACAATACCGCCGAACCAAAGTATGACATGCTGGTAGGCAGTATGACTTATATCGCCCACAACTCACTTGTGTTCTACTCGTGCATATAACATCAACATATAAAACCTAGGCTCGGATGCCACTGTTGTGGAACGTAGTAATTTCAAAATTTTCCTACGCACAAGCAAGATCATGGTGATGCATAGCAATGAGAGGGGAGAGTGTTGTCTACGTACCCACGCAGACCGACTGCGGAAGCGTTGACGCAACGTAGAGGAAGTAGTCGTACGTCTTCCCGATCCGACCGATCCAAGCACCGTTACTCCGGCACCTCCGAGTTCTTAGCACACGTACAGCTCGATGACGATCCCCGGACTCCGATCCAGCAAAGTGTCGGGGAGGAGTTCCGTCAGCACGACGGCGGGGTGACGATCTTGATGTTCTACCGTCGCAGGGCTTCGCCTAAGCACCGCTACAATATGATCGAGGTGGAATATGGTGGCAGGGGGCACCGCACACGGCTAAGGAACGATCTCAAGGATCAACTTGTGTGTTCTAGGGTGCCCCCCTGCCTCCTTATATAAAGGAGCCAAGGGGGAGGGGGCGGCCGGCCAAGGAGGGCGCGCCAAGGGAGTCCTACTCCCTTTGGGAGTAGGATCCCCCCCCCCAATCCTAGTTGGAATAGGATTCCTCGAGGGGGGAAAGAGAGAGGGGGGGCCGGCCACCTCTCCTTGTCCTAATAGGACTAGGGGAGGGGGGAGGCGCGCGGCCCACCTTGGGCTGCCCCTTTCTCCTTTCCACTAAAGCCCACTAAGGCCCATATAGCTCCCGGGGGATTCCGGTAACCTCCCGGTACTCCGGTAAAATCCCGATTTCACCCGGAACACTTCCGATATCCAAACATAGGCTTCCAATATATCAATCTTTATGTCTCGACCATTTCGAGACTCCTCGTCATGTCCATGATCACATCCGGGACTCCAAACAATCTTTGGTACATCAAAATGCATAAACTCATAATAACTGTCATCGTAACGTTAAGCGTGCGGACCCTACGGTTCGAAAACAATGTAGACATGACCGAGACACGTCTCCGGTCAATAACCAATAGCGGGACCTGGATGCCCATATTGGCTCCTACATATTCTACGAAGATCTTTATCGGTCAAACCGCATAACAACATACGTTGTTCCCTTTGTCATCGGTATGTTACTTGCCCGAGATTCGATCGTCGGTATCCAATACCTAGTTCAATCTCGTTACTGGCAAGTATCTTTACTCGTTCCGTAATACATCATCCTGCAACTAACTCATTAGTTGCAATGCTTGCAAGGCTTATGTGATGTACATTACCGAGAGGGCCCAGAGATACCTCTCCGACAATCGGAGTGACAAATCCTATTCTCGAAATACGCCAACCCAACATCTACCATTGGAGACACCTGTAGAGCTCCTTTATAATCACCCAGTTACGTTGTGACGTTTGGTAGCACACAAAGTGTTCCTCCGGCAAACGGGAGTTGCATAATCTCATAGTCATAGGAACATGTATAAGTCATGAAGAAAGCAATAGCAACATACTAAACGGTCGGATGCTAAGCTAATGGAATGAGTCATGTTAATCAGATCATTCAACTAATGATGTGACCTCGTTAATCAAATAACAACACTTTGTTCATGGTTAGGAAACATAACCATCTTTGATTAACGAGCTAGTCAAGTAGAGGCATACTAGTGACACTAAGTTTGTCTATGTATTCACACATGATTATGTTTCCGGTTAATACAATTCTAGCATGAATAATAAACATTTATCATGATATAAGGAAATAAATAATAACTTTATTATTGCCTCTAGGGCATATTTCCTTCAAATAATGATAGTGTAACTTATTTGTGGCACTGCCATTTAGGTCATATTGGTGTAAAGCGCATGAAGAAACTCTATGCTGATGGACTTTTGGAATCACTTGATTATGAATCAGTTGATGCTTGCGAACCATGCCTCATGGGCAAGATGACTAAGACTCCATTCTCCGGAACAATGCAGCAAGCAACAGATTTGTTGGAAATCATGCATACTGATGTATGTGGTCCGATGAATATTGAAGCTCGCGGCAGGTATCATTATTTTCTGATCTTCACAGATGATTTGAGAAGATATGAGTATATCTACTTGATGAAACACAAGTCTGAAACATTTGAAAAGTTCAAAGAATTTCAGAGTGAAGTGGAGAATCATCGTAACAAAAATAAAAGTTTCTACGATATGATCGCAGAAGTAAAATATTTGAGTTACGAGTTTGGCCTTCAGTTAAAAACAATGTGAAATAGTTTCACTACTCACGCCACCTGAAACACCACAGCATAATGGTGTGTCCGAGCGTCATAACCGTACTTTATTAGATATGGTGCGATCTATGATGTCTCTTACCGATCTACCACTATCGTTTTGGGGTTATGCATTAGAGACAGCTACATTCACATTAAATAGGGCACCATCTAAATCCGTTGAGATGACACCGTATGAACTATGGTTTGGCAAGAAACCTAAGCTGTCGTTTCTTAAAGTTTGAGGTTGCAATGCTTATGTGAAAAAGTTTCAACCTGATAAGCTCTAACCCAAATCGGAGAAGTGCGTCTTCATAGGATACCCAAAAGAAAATGTTGGGTACACCTTCTATCACAGATCCGAAGGCAATATATTCGTTGCTTTGAATGGATCCTTTCTAGAAAAGGAGTTTCTCTCGAAAGAAGTGAGTGGGAGGAAAGTAGAACTTGATGAGGTAACTGTACCTGCTCCCTTATTGGAAAGTAGTTCATCACAGAAATCTGTTCCTGTGACTACTACACCGATTAGTGAGGAAGCTAATGATGATGATCATGTAACTTCAGATCAAGTTACTACCGAACCTCGTAGGTAAACCAGAGTGAGATCCGCACCAGAGTGGTACGGTAATCCTGTTCTGGAGGTCATGTTACTTGACCATAACGAGCCTATGAACTATGAGGAAGCGATGATGAGCTCAGATTCCGTGAAATGGCTTGAGGCCGTGAAATCTGATATGAGATCCATGTATGAGAACAAAGTATGGACTTTGATTGACTTGCCCAATGATCGGCGAGCCATTGAGATTAAATGGATCTTCAAGAGGAAGACGGACGCTGATAGTAGTGTTACTATCTACAAAGCTAGAATTGTCGCAAAAAGGTTTTCGACAAGTTCAAGGTGTTGACTATGATGAGAGTTTCTCACTCGTATCTATGCTTAAGTCTCTCAGAATCATGTTAGCAATTGCCGCATTTTATGAAATTTGGCAAATGGATAAACAAAACTGCATTCCTTAATGGATTTATTAAAGAAGAGTTGTATATGATGCAACCAGAAGGTTTTGTCAATCCTAAAGGTACTAACAAAATATGCAAGCTCCAGCGATCCATCTATGGACTGGTGCAAGCATCTCGGAGTTGGAATATACGCTTTGATAAGTTGATCAAAGCATATAGTTTTATACAGACTTGTGGTGAAGCCCGTATTTACAAGAAAGTGAGTGGGAGCACTACAACATTTCTGATAAGTATATGTGAATGACATATTGTTGATCGGAGATAATGTAGAATTATTCTGCAAAGCATAAAGGAATGTTTGAAAGGAGTTTTTCAAAGAAAGACCTCAGTGAAGCTGCTTACATATTGAGCATCAAAATCTATAGAGATAGATCAATACGCTTGATAAGTTTTTTCAATGAGTACATACCTTGACAAGATTTTGAAGTAGTTCAAAATGGAACAGTTAAAGAAGGAGTTCTTGCCTGTGTTACAAGGTGTGAAGTTGAGTAAGACTCAAAACCCGACCACGGCAGAAGATAGAGAGAGAATTAAAGTCATTCCCTATGCCTCAGCCATAGGTTCTATAAAGTATGCCATGCTGTGTACCAGACCTATTGTATACCCTGCCCTAAGTTTGGCAAAGGAGTACAATAGTGATCTAGGAGTAGATCACTGGACATTGGTCAAAATTATCCTTAGTGGAATAAGGATATGTTTCTCGATTATGGAAGTAACAAAAGGATCGTCGTAAAGGGTTACATCGATGCAAATTTTGACACTGATCCAGATGACTCTAAATCTCAATTTGGATACATATTGAAAGTGGGAGCAATTAGCTAGAGTAGCTCTGTGCAGAGCATTGTTGACATAGAAATTTGCAAAATACTTACGGATCTGAATGTGGCAGACCCGTTGACTAAAATTCTCTCACAAGCAAAACATGATCACACCTTAGTACTCTTTGGGTGTTAATCACATAGCGATGTGAACTAGATTATTAACTCTAGTAAACCCTTTGGATGTTGGTCACATGTCGATGTGAACTATGGGTGTTAATCACATGGTGATGTGAACTATTGATGTTAAATCACATGGCGATGTGAACTAGATTATTGACTCTAGTGCAAGTGGGAGACTGAAGGAAATATACCCTAGAGGCAATAATAAAGTTATTATATATTTCCTTATATCATGATAAATGTTTATTATTCATGCTAGAATTGTATTAACCGGAAACATAATACATGTGTGAATACATAGACAAATAGAGTGTCACTAGTATGCCTCTACTTGACTAGCTCGTTGATTCAAGATGGTTATGTTTCCTAACCATAGACATGAGTTGTCATTTGATTAACGGGATCACATCATTAGGAGAATGATGTGATTGACTTGACCCATTCCGTTAGCATAGCACTTGATCGTTTAGTTTGTTGCTATTGCTTTCTTCATGACTTATACATGTTCCTATAACTATGAGATTATGCAACTCCCGTTTACCAGAGGAACACTTTGTGTGCTACCAAACGTCACAACGTAACTGGGTGATTATAAAGGTGCTCTACAGGTGTCTCTGAAGGTACTTGTTGGGTTGGCGTATTTCGAGATTAGGATTTGTCACTCCGATTGTCGGAGAGGTATCTCTGGGCCCTCTCGGTAATGCACATCACCTAAAGCCTTGCAAGCATTACAACTAATGAGTTAGTTGCAAGATGATGTATTACGGAACGAGTAAAGAGACTTGCCGGTAACGAGATTGAACTAGGTATTGAGATACCGAGGATCGAATCTCGGGCAAGTAACATACCGATAACAAAGGGAACAACGTATGTTGTTATGCGGTTTGACCGATAAAGATCTTCGTAGAATATGTGGGAGCCAATATGAGCATCCAGGTTCCGCTATTGGTTATTGACCGGAGACGTGTCTCGGTCATGTCTACATTGTTCTCGAACCCGTAGGGTCCGCACGCTTAAGGTTTCGATGACAGCTATATTATGAGTTTATGAGTTTTGATGTACCGAAGGAGTTCGGAGTCCCAGATGAGATCGGGGACATGACGAGGAGTCTCGAAATGGTCGAGACATAAAGATCGATATATTGGACGACTATATTCGAACATCGGAAAGGTTCCGAGTGATTCGGGTATTTTTCGGAGTACCGAAGAGTTACGGGAATTCGCCGGGGAGTATATGGGCCTTATTGGGCCATACGGGAATAGAGGAGAGAGGCCAAAAGGAAGGAGGCGCGCGCCCCCCTCTGGTCCGAATTGGACAAGGGGTGCAGCCCCCTTTTCCTTGTTCCTCTCCCCCTCTTTCCTTCTCTCCTACTCCAACAAGGGAAGGAGGAGTCCTACTCCCGGTGGGAGTAGGACTCCCCCCTTGGCACGCCCTCCTCCTAGGCCGGCCGCCTCCCCCCTTGCTCCTTTATATACGGGGGCAGGGGGCACCCCATAGACACAACAATTGATCCTTAAGATCTATTAGCCGTGTGCGGTGCCCTCCTCCACCATAATTCTTGATAATATTGTAGTGGTGCTTAGGCGAAGCCCTGCGACGGTAGAACATCAAGATCGTCACCACGCCGTCGTGCTGACGGAACTCTTCACCGACATTCTGCTGGATCGGAGTCCGGGGATCGTCATCGAGCTGAACATGTGCTATAACTCGGAGGTGCCGTAGTTTCGGTGCTTGATCGGTCGGGCCATGAAGACGTACGACTATATCAACCGCGTTGCGCTAACGCTTCCGCTTCTGGTCTACGAGGGTACGTAGACAACACTCTCCCCTCTCGTTGCTATGCATCACCATGATCTTGCGTGTGCATAGGAAAATTTTGAAATTACTACGTTCCCCAACATTAAGTTCATCTAATCAAATTATTCAATGAACTCCCACTCAACTAGACATCCCTCTAGTCATCTAAGTGAAACATGATCTGAGTCAACTAGGCCGTGTCCGATCATCGCGTGAGACGGACTAGTCAACATCGGTGAACATCTTCATGTTGATCGTATCTTCTATACGACTCATGCTCGACCTTTCGATCTTCCGTGTTCTGAGGCCATGTCTGTACATGCTAGGCTCGTCAAGTCAACCTAAGTGTATTGCGTGTGTAAATCTGGCTTACACCTGTTGTATTCGAACGTTAGAATCTATCACACCCGATCATCACGTGGTGCTTCGAAACAACGAACCTTCGCAATGGTGCACAGTTAGGGGGAACACTTTCTTGAAATTATTACGAGGGATCATCTTATTTAAGCCACTGTCGTTCTAAGCAAATAAGATGCAAAACATGATAAACATCACATGCAATCAAATAGTGACATGATATGGCCAATATCATTTGCTCCTTTTGATCTCCATCTTCGGGGCTTCATGATCATCGTTGTCACCGGCATGACACCATGATCTCCATCATCGTGTCTTCTTGAAGTTGTCTCGTCATCCATTACTTGTACTACTATGGCTAATGCTTTAGCAATAAAGTAAAGTAATTACATGACGTTTATGTTGACACGCAGGTCATAAATAAATAAAGACAACTCCTATGGCTCCTGCCGGTTGTCATACTCATCGACATGCAAGTCGTGATTCCTATTACAAGAATATGATCAATCTCATACATCACATCCTTTTGGCCATATCACATCACACGGCACATGCTGCAAAAACAAGTTAGACGTCCTCTAATTGTTGTTGCAAGTTTTTACGTGGCTGTTATAGGTTTCTAGGAAGAACGTTTCTTCCAAAACCACAACGTGATATGCCAATTTCTATTTACCCTTTATAAGGACCCTTTTCATCGAATCCGATCCGACTAAAGTGGGAGAGACAGACACCCGCTAGCCACCTTATGCAACTAGTGCATGTCAATCGGTGGAACCAATCTCACGTAAGCGTACGTGTAAGGTCGGTCCGGGCCGCTTCATCCCACGATGTCGCCGAATCAAGATAAGACTAGTAACGGCAAGAAAATTGACAATATCCACGCCCACAACTGCTTTGTGTTCTACTCGTGCATAGAAACTACGCATAGACCTAGCTCATGATGCCACTGTTGGGGAACGTAGCAGAATTTTAAAATTTTCTACGCATCACCAAGATCAATCTATGGAGTCATCTAGCAAAGAGGGATAGATGAGTGCATCTACATACCCTTGTAGATCGCGCGCGGAAGCGTTCAAGAGAACGGGGTTGATGGAGTCGTACTCGTCGTGATCCAAATCACCGATGACCTAGCGCCGAACGGACGGCACCTCCGCGTTCAACACACGTACGGTTGGAAAGACGTCTCCTCCAACTTGATCCAGCAAGGGGGAAGGAGAGGTTGATGAAGATCCAGCAGCACGACGGCGTGGTGGTGGAAGCAACGGTGATCTCGGCAGGGCTTTGCCAAGCTCAGGGAGAGGAAGGAGTGTCACGGGAGGGAGAGGAAGGCGCCAGGGGCTAGGGTGCGGCTGCCCTCCCTCCCCCCCACTATATATAGGACCCCTAGGGGGGCGCCGGCCCTAGAAGATTGAATCTCCAAGGGGGGGGCGGCCAAGGGGGGTGGAGTGCTCCCCCAAGCCAAGTGGGGCGCCCCCACCCCTAGGGTTTCCAACCCTAGGCGCAGGGGAGGCCCTTGGGGGGCGCACCAGCCCACTAGGGGCTGGTTCCCCTCCCACTTCAGCCCATGGGGCCTTCCGGGATAGGTGGCCCCAGCCGGTGGACCCCCGGGACCCTTTCGGTGGTCCCGGTACAACACTGATTACCCCCGAAACCTTCCCGATGGATGAAACTTGACTTCCTATATATAAATCTTCACCTCCGGACCATTTCGAAACTCCTCATGACGTCCGAGATCTCATCCGGGACTCCGAACAACTTTCGGGTTACCGTATGCTAATATCTCAACAACCCTAGCGTCACCGAACCTTAAGTGTGTAGACCCTACGGGTTCGGGAGACACGCAGACATGACCGAGACGACTCTCCGGTCAATAACCAACAGCGGGATCTGGATACCCATGTTGGCTCCCACATGCTCCTCGATGATCTCATTGGATGAACCACGATGTCGAGGATTCAATCAATCCCGTACACAATTCCCTTTGTCAATCGGTACGTTACTTGCCCGAGACTCGATCGTCTGTATCCCAATACCTCGTTCAATCTCGTTACCGGCAAGTCACTTTACTCGTACCGTAATGCATGATCCCGCAATCAACCACTTGGTCACATTGAGCTCATTATGATGATGCATTACCGAGTGGGCCCAGAGATACCTCTCCGTCATACGGAGTGACAAATCCCAGTCTCGATTCGTGCCAAACCCACAGACACTTTCGGAAATACCTGTAGTGTACCTTTATAGTCACCCAGTTACGTTGTGACGTTTGGCACACCCAAAGCACTCCTACGGTATCCGGGAGTTGCACAATCTCATGGTCTAAGGAAATGATACTTGACATTCGGAAAAGCTATAGCAAACGAACTACACGATCTTTGAGCTATGCTTAGGATTGGGTCTTGTCCATCACATCATTCTCCTAATGATGTGATCCCATTATCAATGACATCCAATGTCCATAGTTAGGAAACCATAACTATATTTTGATCAACGAGCTAGTCAACTAGAGGCTCACTAGGGACGTGTTGTGGTCTATGTATTCACACATGTATTAAGATTTCTGGATAACACAATTATAGCATGAACAATAGACAATTATCATGAACAAAGAAATATAATAATAACCATTTTATTATTGCCTCTAGGGCATATTTCCAACACTTATGCACCCCAATCATGGTACTTTTTGCGAGGGAAGAGTGATGAAATATACCCCCGGTAACTTTTATGTGCATAGCATGGTAACTCACACATCGTAGACCTGATAAGTAATGTACCCCCAGTCTTGGTAAATTTTGGTGACCGGGTGGGGGAAGGGTGGTTGATGAAATATATCCTTGGTAAATTTTTGTGTGAATAACATGATAACTCACACATTGGAGACCTGATAACTTATGTGCCTCAGTCCTGATAACTTTTCGTTGACGGTGGTGAGGGGTGGGGAGGGTTGTTGATGAAATATACCTCTGGTAACTTTTTTTGTCAATAGCATGGTAACTCACACAACATAGACCTGATAACGCAGGTACAAACAACGTGGTAACTTAAGACCCGAATACAATGTTATTTAAACATACCCCGGTTATTTCTGTGCAAACAACATGGTAATGTATGCATCCAGAGCTGATAACTCGGGTATAAATATTGGTATTTTTTACTCAGGGGAAAGACCGAAAGAAGTCGTTGAAAACACATCTCCGGCCACTTCTGCATAAATAACATGTTAGTATAAATATAACATAACTGATAACTTTACGGTAACCTTTGACCAAAAAAGTGATCAAAACATGTCAACATGAGATCTAGTTTCGAAGTTCTCATCACGATGGATTATTTTTGTGAAGATGATTTTTCAATCAAAAACGATAATTTGAGTTATAAAACATTTTGCAGTTTCGAAATAGCAAGAATTTACAATGACATCAGATTTCATGTGCTCTACTCCATTTGCATGTGAAGAGAATGTTGGAGGAGCCATTTCCATGCCCCGGTAATTTATATGTAAACAAGATGATAACTTATGTACCACAGATGTGATAACTTACTTAGCGTGGGGCTGGTAACTTTTGACCCAAAAAAAGTCGTCGAAACATATCAACATGGGATCTAGTTTCGAAGGTCTCGTCGCGACAAATCTTTTATGTGAAAACGGTTTTTCAATCAGAGCGACGGTTAGAGCTACAAAATATTTTGAATTTTTGAATTAGATGGAATCTCTGCTGACATCATCATTTTCGTCTTATGTGCATGCATGCAACAATTGGGGAAAAGAGTCCGTGTGGGCTCTCAGTATTTTTTCAAAGAAATCAGCCACATGCATGCATGCATCTACTTTAGGTGAATAGCGGAAAACTCGTCCGAATTTGTTGCTAATGTTTGGAACGGTCGGACATTAGCATAGTCCTTTTCCTTATCAGCTAGGTGGTTGCCCATTGTTTACGACACTCGCAAAGCCACCGCGAGTCCGCGACGCAGAACTCTCTCCTCGCCTATACCTGTGCATATGTCGGGTTGGGCTGGGACGAAAAAAAAGTCAGATGCTGAAAACCCAGGCTCAAGCCCAGCTCGCCCCGACTGTCGGGCCTAATAAATCGGGATCGAGCACGAAAAAGCCCGAAACGGCCCAGTCAGCCCTGCACGACTACGGCTAAAATTTTGATTTTCACAAGCTTGAGCCCGGCCCAATCTACCGGTGATACCTATATGACGCTCGTTAGCGTCAAATCTTCGTAGCTTCGCCGAAGAGCGAGACTTATCGCTTCCACTTGGGCCGGCCCACGATTCAGATTCGCACCTGTTTCTTCGTTGCGAGATCTTGGGAACCTCCGGTTTTGGGAATTTTCTAGAAGGTTCCCTGGACCGTTTTTCTCTGTTATGTTTTTACTAGGGTTTATTCTATTTTCGATTTTTCTTCTTCTTTTTCTTTTTCTCTGCTTATTCCTTTCTTTTCTTTTCTTTTTTCACTGTTTCTTTCTCTGTTTTACATTTTTTAGTATATAAAAGGTCCACCACATATTAAAAGATGTTCATCGTATATTAAAAAAGTATTCACCTTATATTATTAAAAAACTGTTCATCATACATCAAGAAAATCTTCACCTTGTATTTTAAACTTGTTCATCGTATATCAAGAATTTGTTCAATGCATACTATGAAATGTTCATTGTGTATTTGGAAAACTTGTTCAGCATATATCACAGAAATGTTCAATGCGTCTTTACAAATTGTTCAGCATATATTACAAAAACGTTCAATGTATATTTAAAAATTGCTCAGCCTATATAACAATTTTTTTCATGTTTTCAATTTATGTTCACTTTTTAAAAAAATCGTGTTTTAGAAGTTGTTCGAGTTTTGAATTTTTTTTTCACATGTCAAAAGTTATTGGCTTTTTTGAAGGAAATTTGTTCACATTTTCCCAAGTGAACTTTTTAAAATGGGTCCGCCTCTGTAGTTATTACTTAAACATTTGCGCAGCATTGTGGCCACGTAGAGATGGCCAGCTTGACTGGTTAGCAACCGTAGTTTGTATCGTGCGGGAGTCCAGGATCCTGCTTAATTTTCGCGAGTTTTTACATCAGCGCCTACAAATGGGCCGGCCCGTTTTGCGTCCTCTTCAGCGAATGCTCTGCTGTTTGCCGCTCGCGAGCGTCCAATAGGACCTCTCCAATCTACCCGTCAGGCTCAATTTCCAGGCCCGAGCCTGGCCCGACGGCACGTTCAGGCCCAGCCTGGCCCGGGATTTTGGCCGGGATGCCCATGGCCAGGTATGACCTCGCCTAGTGGTTCCCCGGCGGCCGCGCCCGCGCCAGCTGCCGCTTCCGGCGGTAGCCTGCAACTCCCTCGTCGCCCAACCACACGTGCCCGACTCGCGGCCAGTAGATCTGGCGGCCGCCGCGGAGCTAGTCGAGTAGTCCGTGGGCAGAACAGAATGCGCGCCATTCCTGGCCGTGGGAAGGTCGCCGCGGTTAAGGACAACTCCGGAAGTTTGAGGGCCTGAAAGTGGCCAGCAGCCCTTCCTCTTCGGCCGCTGGCGCTCCGCGCTCTCCCCTGGGCACGGATGCATGCTCCAGTACGCGCAGCTCCGTCTCGCCTGATACAGCTGCGTCACGGTGAGCTCCGAAGTTTGAAGGCTACATTTCCTTTGTGCTTGTAGCGGGGCGTAGGACGATTTTGTGCTATTTTTTCGGTTGCTCTTTTGTTGCAAAGCGAAATCTGTATATACTGCAATGTGTTCTGGGGTCGCAGATTGAAAATTGCAAAGGAGCAAGGTGGTGTTGATTCCCAAACCTGCCAATCTCACAGAATCATCCAGGGGGGAAGCTTACAATACACATAATTTTATCCTCTGGCTGTGCATACATATACATAGTTCTGCATATTTGGTGAAGTAGGAGAAGCAATAGACGTTAAGACTGCAGTCGGTGCCTTTTTCTTTTCTATGAGAAATCCACATGACCACATGTCCAGATTATTTGAGGGGATGTTTCATTATGCCTGGATGAATATGCTGTTGACCGATTGTCAGGGCCGCGCTGTTGAATTACCGAGTCCACGCAACAATTTCTACCAGGTGAGCATGCTGGGAACACGCTGGACCGTGAGGTATGTAGCACTCTATACTCTGAAGTCTCGAATTGGTTTGCTACATGATCAAACAAATTATGTAATTTACAGTATGGTGATCCTTCAAAATTCACTTCCAGTAGTGTGATAACAAGTAGTTAGTCATCGTTGCATATGGCTGGTCTCGTAGGTTCTGACAAAGGGCAGCATCACACTATGAGAATGCGGTTATGTATTCTGATGCCCATTGCGCTCAGTAAGTCGGTATGAAGTGTAGAAATACATGAGCACTTCCGTGTTTTCATTACAATGCAACTAAACAAAGATAGAAAAACCAACACTGTTATTTCCTTTTTCTCAAACTACCATGCTTTTCTGTTATTCTGCAAATTGTGTCTAAGAACACATATTTTTCATTTGCACTCAACAATTTTGATAATCGTACATGTATGGAAATAGTACTATCTGGTGAATGTTAATGCTATTCTCAGCTTTGAATAAGCTATCGATTTTTTTTTTCTGCACTAGACCTGACTTTAGTTCCAAATCAACATTGCAAATCTAAATTCAAACTTATTGCACAGTAATAGGATATGATTAAACCTTTTTTTTGCCCCAAGATTTTGATTAGAGAAGTCAATTCTCGCAGGCATTGGTGAGTCACCAATACCATAGATGAGGGTGCATCTCTTGAAGCCGAATGTAATGACAAATCGCAGAGTATACTCTATGCAAAGGATTGCCACCAGGAGGCTGCTTGGAGCCTGTGACAATGGCATAATTTCAGGGAGCATCCTTCTGGGTGGGAGAATGCCCTTCGAGTTAGTGTTCTGGACCCCACGTCTTGCCCATTCAATATTTCATCAGATGTCATAACAGATGTTGGATTTTCATTGTTCAGTTCTGTTTGTTTGCTTTTGCTGATAGCCCTTCTGATGCTTCAGGGAACTGTTCTGAATAGTAGGCGAATGTTCTTGCTAAATTTACCAGGATTTCTTGGATAGCGCTGATCTTGCAGCATCAAATATGCTATGTGCGTACCCTTGGGCTTTTGAAGCACCTACGCTAGCTGTAAATAATGCTCTTTCTGAATGATAAGTCGTTTGCTTGCCAGCTTAATAATGCGTAGAGTTTTCTCAATCCTATTGCTGCTTCGCGTGTACAGTAGAATTGTTTTCCTAACTTTTTCAGATGCATTTTTTCTCTCTATCAGATGTATTGTGTGCTATCTGCTTTCTTTTATGCAGAGGTATCTGCATTGTGTTATTTTCTTTCTTTGTTTTCGAATTATCTGCCTTCTGCAACATAGGAACTTGCTGTTTCTGACGTCAGTTGCTCATCAGGTCCTAGTTGGGTTGCGGCGTCCAACTGTCACTAAGAACGAAAGTAAATTTAAAAGGATATCTTTTTCCTGAAAAGGGAATACCCCGCCTCTTGAAGACTTGGGAGTGATGCACACAGGTACAAATTTAACAGAGAAATATTCAAGCAAATAACAAATCATATCTACTGTATCTGGTGTGCCCCCCAAAAATAGCAAAATAAATTTCTTTCTAATTTTACTTTTTACAAGTGCAGGCAGCTTTTGATTTTGCTGCAGGCTAGTTAAAAGTTACTCCTCCTTTTCTTCTTTGAATGGATACAAGTTACTCTGGTACGGCCTACACATAGCCAGGATGTTAGCTCCTTTGCTAGTTTATTATCCTCCTGTGGATCAAGCCAGGCTGCTAACGTAACTGAGAATTCATCCAACACTGCAGCCTTGGAAAGCAGAAACTTCGCAAGCATCTTTTCGAGAGGCAGTCCTCTGTAGTTGGTAATATTGATTCTTCTCAGACTGCGATCCAAGCATCTGACGTCCATATGCCACAGACTGGGGGGTATCAAGGTACTATCCTTGACGCCATTGTTGATGGCATTGTCCTTGGGCTCCATATCTAGTTCGCCATCTGGCTCAGTCTCTGGTTCACCATCTGCCTCGTTATCTGGCTCGATCTCTGATTCGCCACCTGACTCGGTCTCTGTTTCAGCATCTGAATCGGTATCTTGATCGGTATATGTTTCGTCATCTATATTGGCATCTGTTTTGCCATCCGGATAGGTACCATATTCGCCATCTGAATAGGTACCATATTCGCCATCTGAATCGGTGTCCGACAGATCAATCTCTGATTCGGCATCAGACAAATCGTATGCCATCTTATCATATGGACCCAGAAGGAACAGCGACAGCACTTGCAGGTTCTTGGCGTTGAGAAGCAAGGCGGCCACCGACCGGACAGCATGATCAGTGGGCAATCTGCCCTGGAGGCTCAGCTCCGTGAGGTTGTCTAGTCCACGCAAGACTCTTGTGAGCAGGCTGCTGTAGTAGGCCATTGATGGGTGCAAGGAAAGTTCAAGATATCTCAGGCGTCTGCACCCCCTAATGAGCTTCGTGACCGGAGCAACTTCCGACGGTCCTTTGCTGGAGAGGTCCTCGCAGATTCCAATCCTCAGCGCCTCGACTGCCAATAAGTTTGGGACCGCGATAAAGGACGACCCGCGAGGAGGGAGGCCGCCTCTGTAGTGCAGCGAGTTCAGGCAGGTGGTGTGCAGCTCGACGCCCGTGGCATTGTGGCAGCAGATCAAGGCGAAGCTGTGCAGGCAGGGCTGGGCACCGTGATCTCCTTGATGTCCGGGCACTCCTCCAGCGTCAGGCTGGCAAGGCGCGGGCAGCTCGAGAGCAGCCGCTGCAGCATCCCGCCGCCGTCCACGATCCTCCCGAGGCAGAGCGTCTCCAGCGACGCCATGTCGACGCTCCCCGGCAGGTCGAGCGTCCAGCTCGTCAGGCGCAGGCGGCGGAGCGTGCGGCAGCGGAAGATCATACGCTGGGTCTTGGCGTACACCTTACTCTCGCTTCGCTCGAATTCGCGTAACGGGCAGAGCGGCTGCGTGCGGGGTCCCCAGTTACCCTTGTACCTGAGCTTGACGTCGAGGTCCTCCACGCCGGAGGTGACGGCGGAGGCGATCCACTGGTCGAGCTGGTCGCGCGAGGGGTTGAGGACGCCGCTGAGACGGAGGGCGCGGATCGGCGTCTCCGCCCCCTTGCTGAGGATCGCGCACGCCACCTTTTGGTCGAAGCAGATCTTGAGTCTCTCGTAGTCCCGGTCGCCCGTCTTGGTGTCGACGAGGTCGATGACGGGGACGGCCTCGTGGACGTCGCGCCACCGCCGGGAGAGCGCGCTCGTGCGCACGGCCTCGTCGGACCGGAGGTGGCAGAGGACGCGCTGCAGCGCATTGTCGGGGAGAGCGCTCAGCCTGTCTTGCCCCTCGCTGTGCGACGGCGCCATCGTCGTCGTCGAGATTCAATCAAGAAGATCAGAAGCGGCCCGTGCGCTTTTATGTCACGCTTCCGACTTCCGATCCCTCCTCGACCTCTTAACCGAGTTGTAATCTACTCCGCCGCTGGAGATCATAGTCGGTTCATAGTCGGTCACAAGACTAGGGTCCACGCACATAAACCCTGGAGAAACCGTCGTTATATATAGTAGTGGACTGCATGCCAAGCCAGATCGACGGCTAGATTGCCGGATCGGATCCAAACAATCCTGCGGCCAGATCGATATGGCCTCGTCGCCGCCGCCGCCGGGGAGCAGGGATCGCCTGAGCGACCTCCCGGACTTCCTGCTGGGCCACGTCCTCTCCTTCCTCCCGAACAAGGAGGCCGGCCGCGCCGCGGGGCTGTCCCGGCGGTGGCGCGACATCTTCTGCAACGTGCACACCATCTCGTTCGCCGAGACTCAGGGCGAGAGGGCCAACGACTGGAGCTCCGACTACTACGAGGCCGAGGAGAAGAAGAGCGGCAGCGCGGTGCTCCTCGACGGCGTCTGCTCCGCGCTCCTCTGCCGCCGCCGGACCGCCGGGCAGCACGTGCCGCTGCGCAGCCTCCGCTTCGCCTTCGACAGCTGCCACCACTGGGACTTCGTGCACGTCGACCAGTGGCTCTCCTACGTGCTGCGGCATAGCAACCAGGAGCTCCACCTCGACCTGCGCTTCCAGATCGGCCCGATCTGTCGCCGCAAAGATGACGAGGGCGACCACGACGGCCGCGAGGAAGGGGTGGTGGACAGCGGCACGGACAACTCCGACGAGGAGGACGAGTGTGACAAGATGAGTAGGCTGTGGACATATGTGCTCCCAAGAAGGCTCTTCACCTGCACGGTCATACGGACGCTATGTGTTGCCTCTTGCCGGCTGAAACTGCCGGCGGCCGTCAACCTGCCGCTCCTCGAGACCTTGAGCATCACGGCTCCCCACTACGACGGTGGGAGAAGCATCCAGCGGCTGATCTCCAGCTGCCCCCGCCTCATCGACCTAACGCTGGAAGCTATCTACCGCCTGAAGAGACTATCCGTCCTCGACAAACGCCTCCGCAGATTCACCCTCCGCTGCTGTCACAACTTGAAGTCTGTTGACATCGACGCATCGGAGCTGAGGTCGCTGCACTACTGTGGCACGGTGCCCGCCGAGTCGCTCTTGTCCTTGCACGGCTTGCGGGGAGTCTCTTCGTGCACGGTCGACTTCTGCATAGCGCTCTCTCAGGAGGCGGAGTTTACCAGGTTCAGAGGGTTTATGGAGAAAATACCTGATGCCAAGTACCTGCATTTGCACAACCGAAGCCTAGAGAGCAGGTTCTTCTTGGGGTTCCCCTCGTTCTCTAGCCTGACGCGGCTCGTGCTGCAAGGGCCCCTTGATAGTTGCGGCATTGTCGTATCAGTGGGTAGAATCCTGGAGCAGACCCCGAACCTGGAGATTCTGTCGCTGTGCATGGAAGAGCGCGTTAAGGACACCGAAGATCAATATGGCACCATGGGCGAGGAATATGAGGATGATGTTGTGGAGAAGGAGATGGATGCGGTGAGCGATGATTTGTTTGTAGCTCCCGACGAGTTCATGGTTCCTGATGAGGCAAGCTTCTCGATGCCGTGTCTGCGGCACCGAGTGAAGGAGATCAACATGGTGCACTACGTGGGCGACGAGACACAGAGGATGATGGCCAGGCTGTTGTTCCGCAACGCGCTTGTGCTTGAGAGGATGTGTGTCGTCCTCGTGAAGGGGACGTTCGAGTTGCAGTCTAAGCTCAAGAATGAGATTGATAGCTGGGTAGTGGCCGATGTAGAAAAGATTTTCCTGTGATCTTCCGTCACGTAATCTCAAAATAATCTTGCCGTGACATGATTAGTTTCGTGCCATGTTAGGTTTTGCCAAAACATTGTAGCTTCTACACGCATAGAAGCAATATGCAATATGCAAAGGAGATGTAAAGAACAGAAGCAATACAAAGGTCATTGTTTATATAGATTATAAATGAGTTGGTCTTCTGCTCGAAACTGTAAGCTGTTTTACAGTTTGGCCAGTCAAATGTTTGTAAGTTTGACAATCACTATGGAAGCATTCTACCAACATTAATTTATTACATGAAATTGGTATTACTGGCTCTATTATAAAATATTTGTGCGATAGTAAAAATATAGATGACTCCCAACACATTGCTGCAGGGACATCCGCATACAAAATGTTGTAAATATTTATTTCACAATGTAAAACTGAATCATTGAAGTTTGCAATTAATTCATTTCAATTAAGTTTTCATGACTTAAAAGAGAGATGGGCTCAACTGATATTGTATTAATTATTAAAATGGTAAAATGATGGGTGCAATTGCAATACATGAAGAAGTTGATCAACACTGGCAAAAACGTAACCAAAATTGTGTTCATATTTGTTTTTTGTCAAACGAAACAGCTTCCTCGGTCATTCATCACAAAATTTACATATGTACGTACAATGGAAGACATGACGCACATACATCCTTGATAGATGAATATGATATTGGCTCATGAGGGTACGATTGTAGGGCATGAGAACCTAAAGTTGTACATCTCCAATTACTATAAGAAACTTTTTGGGGCCCCGAAGATAATTTTGTGCCGCTTGATGAGCTCGCAGTTGGGGACATACCTCAGCTCAACACAGATGAAAATGAGATTTTGTCTGCCCTGTTTACTGAGAAAGAGGTGTTTGACGCGGTAACACAAATGAAACGGAATAAGTCTCCTAGACCTAATGGATTTCCAGCAGATTTTTACAAGAAATGTTGCCATATCATTAAGAGATATCTTATGTCTATGTTCCATGACTTGTTCAACGGACATCTACAGTTTTTTCGCCTAAACTTTGGAACAATAACGTTGTTGCCAAAGAAGAAGGAGGCTATGCGCATTGAGCAGTTCAGACCGATATGTCTACTCAATGTGAGTTTCAAAATCTTCACCAAGGTTGGCATGAATAGGTTGATGTGGATTGCCAACCAACTCAGACTGCTTTCATGCCAGGGAGACACATCCTAGACGGGGTTGTTGTCTTACATGAAACTCTACACAAAATCCATTCAAAGAAACTGTATGGGTTATCTTCAAAGTAAATTTCGAGAAAGCATATGATAAGGTCAAATGGCCCTTCCTCCAACAGGCCTTACTCATGAAGGGGTTCGACGAGGCCTGTACGAAACAAGTGGACTCCTTCATTCAAAAAGGTGGTGTTAGTGAATGATACGTCTCCAACGTATCTATAATTTTTTATTGTTTCATGTTGTTATATTATCAATCTTAGATATTTTATATTCATCTACTAGCAACTTTATATCATTTCTTGGGACTAACTACATAGTGCCCAGTGCCAGTTGCTGTTTTCTGCTTGTTTTTTTACTTTGTAGAATATCAATACCAAACAAAGTCCAAATGCCACGAAATTTTTTGGAGTTTTTTTTTTCTGGACAGAAGACACCAGGGAGCCAAAGAAGTGCACGGGAGGAGGCCCATGGGGCCCACTAGGCACCACGGCGCGTTAGAAGGCCCATGCGCGCCCTGGTGGGTAGTGGGCACAAGAACAACACTATAGAGCTGCTATTGTAGCCGCTACAAAGCTTCGTTTCAGAGTAGAGAAGATATGCCAGGGATATATAATAGAACTAGAAATTATCCACTTTCCATGCAATATTATCCCCAAAATACTCTAGTAGGAATATCATCATTTTCCTTTGTAAATGTATACATTATAACAGAGCACAAATAAATCATGCAATTTCATATGAAAGCAGAAGATCACTTAAAACTATATTAGTCTAGAGAAGATACATTTAAAACTATATCGAAGCTACCTTTCAACTTTTTATAGAAATATCAATGATTTTAGAAATAATGTTTTCTTATTTTCTTGTTACCTTTATTCCTTCAATCAATTTTTGAATTAATGAAACTGGCGATGTGGGGCTAAAGTTTCCAGTTTTTTTTTTGAGAAACTGCTTTTTTTAGGGGTAAACCAAGTTTTATTGATCAAAATTCACACACAGTGGAATACATATCGTGGGTTTGGCCTAGCCACTTTAGAGAAACTGCTAAAGTTTCCAGGTACAGCTTACCCCACTAGTAGCAGGCCGCCGCCCGGCTGGATATATATGGATCAAGCCCACAGAAAATACTACCCAGTGACGGCCCAGGTTATACGTCAAGTTCGGCCCGGCACCCATCGCGCTCCAGTGAACGAGACGGACACGGACATCGTCTCTCTTCTGCTTCTACCGGGGAAACGCGACGGCCGCCGAGATCCGCGCCGCGAAGCCTCGCCGCCGCGTTCGACGAGGGAGCCAGTGCACGCAAGCATAGCGGGATCCGGGGATGTTTGGAATGCGCGCCAGCGGCGCGGCAACGCTGCGGGTGGTGGGGCGGGCGCGCACCTCCACGACGACCCGGGCGATGCCGCCGTCCCGGCGCTCCTCGACCCCCGCTTCGACGGCGAAAAGTTCGACGCGCCTAAGCACCTTCTCGCCCTCATCTCTCCACGCAGGTGCGGCTAGCGTTCCCCTCTTCTCCTCTCCTCTCATCTGAGTATCTGACGCGGCGGATTCCGTCTTAGGTCTTGATTCTAGCTGTGAGTAATACTAGTCGAACACAATCTGATTTTAGCTGCGAGTAATCCTAGTTGAACAGACATGAAGCGTTTGCATGCAGGAAAACTATTTTGTGAGGAAGTCTGAAACCTACACAATGCTTCTCCAGTGAAAAACTTCCGTCTGCGACCAGCATAGTGCACGGAGTGAAAAAATCCACAAGATTAAATCATGCCTGTGGGTAATCCTAGTCCTATTCCTTCCTGAACAGACTTGCAGCGCGTTTGGTTGATGATTTTTCCGCCGTCTTCCGATTACACCGGCTTAGGAATACGTTACCTGTGTTTGTTTGAGTCAGACCGGTTTCGGGTCCCCTGTAATCGGAAAAGGTTCTTCGTAAAAGCAAAAACAGCAGATACCCCATGGCATGGAATAACGCCGTTCGTCCGGTATCGATCCCCTCTCTCTATTCTCTGCTCGCGCGATCTTTTCTTCACCACGAGCACCGATCGAGTAGCAGCCTGCAGGACCGGAGATTTTCCTCCCCTTCAAAAACAACACCGGATCTCCATTCGCTGCCGTGAGTCGTCGCCGTAAGCAGCGCGCCAGCGATCTCCCTCCGCCGTGAGCAGCGCCGCTGATCTCCGCCACGGGCAGCAGCGCGGCCGATTTCCTTTCTCTACCGTGAGCAGCGGCGCCACCATGAACAGCTAGCGCTCTCTGATTTGGCCGCAAGTCATCCCCAGCAGCCGAGCATCTTCTACAAGACCGCCGGCGGCAGACCACGGTTTCCTTTTCCGTTGCTTGAACCAAACACATCGTGTAATCGCTCAGTCTGTGATCTAATACAGCGTATTCTCATTACAGTATTGAATACATTACCTGCGTCCAACCAAACGCGTCGTTGATGTTTTGCACTCGGAGGTTACAAATTAGAATGTGATGTTGCAATTTTGTTGTCTGAAAAAGTCTGAACCACATGCATTGTTTCTCTAGCGAATAAACCGTGCCTGTCGCCAGTATAGTATAGAGAGTAAGCGTCGAGCTTTGTTTTGTGTGTGTGTGTATGTGTGTGCACGGGAGGCTGGTGCTGTCTGTGGCTATGGCTAACTACTAAGTATTCATTAAGGTGATATGGTAAAGATAGCTTACATGACAAGATTTAAGCAGTGCACCGTGCTTGCATGTTGTGTCCAATAATATAGTAGGTTAGCATATTATGTCGTTTATCTACCACCGATATAAAATCTCTTTTGCTGAAGATAATCACACCATGAAATCCTGGACACTTATATCAAAACTCAGCCATTCATGTCAACAGAAAGAGAGAAACGTGATGTCTTTCCCCAAAATAGTATTATTATATGAAGAGAAGCATAAATGCATAACTGACAATGTACAATGGTTTGCTAACTACTATGATGAGTTGTTTGGAGCGCTGCATCATCTCCTGAACATTACAATTTTGTTAATTCAGTATGTACAGAAGGCAAGAGCTTCAGAGATGTGGTCAACGGATCACCCCCCCCGTGTTCCCCTGTCTGACGGGTCGCTGTGGACCCGTGTGTCGATGCCAATTTTCAGGGACACAAACATCAGAAAGGACAACATGAGGCTGCTTATCTTCTCAGGAACGGCCAATCCTTCGCCCACCCAGGTCGGTTCGATCTTCCTTGAAATGGAATACATCAAGCAGCAAGCTACTTTTTATAAATCCTTCCATGTCAAATTGAATGATTTGTCACTCAATGCCACTCTAAGCTGTATTTGTTTTTCTCTTCGTGTCTTGTGACAGGAAATAGCAAGCTACATCGGTCTAGAACTTGGGGAGATTAACATAAAAGTTTGCTGATGGCTAAATATACGTTCAGTTGCAAGAAAGTGCAAGGGGATGCCATGTGTTCCTTATGCAGCCATCATGTCCTCCAGCCTCATGGAGCTACTCATCATGATTGATGCGTCTAGAAGAGCATCTGCTAAGAATATTACTGCAGTTATCCCTTATTTCGGTTATGCCAGGGCTGACAGGAAGGTAATATTTTTTAAATGTGATTTCTTATTTTAATGACAAAACGTAAGCCTACACCATAGACTTGTTAGTTGTCACAGCACACCTGTGCTTTTACAATTGCTGTATAACCAAGCTTTCCGAGGTCAAATAAAATCACCCCCATATGTGAATGTTTTTTAATATTCATATAAATGTGGAGAATTGAAAGTCAATGCTGAATAGTGCGGCATATTCTATTACCATGAGGAGCATGTTGTTCTGGCAGGATAATACATGATCAGAAGAAACTCAGTCTTACTATAGATTTCTGGCATGTCATCCTAATATTTACGGAAAAAATCATCACCAAATCTAACATAAGCTCTTTTTCTTTTACTTCGCTGCTTTTTCAGTCTCAAGGTCGTGAATCTATGGTTGCAAAACTTGTAGCTAATATGATTACGGAAGGTGGTGCAGACCGTGTCCTTGTTTGTGATCTTCATTGAAGTCAGGCCACGGGATATTTTGACATCCCAGTAGATCATGTTTATGGCTAGGTACTTACTGATACACGTTGCTTCAGTTGATCAAGTACTTCAAAACTGGCATGTGATATCTATCATTCATAACTGTTTCTGTCTTTGCCACATTGATCTGTCAAGCCGGTGATTCTTGATTACCTCGCCAGCAAAACAATTTGTTCAAATGACTTGGTGGTGGTGTCGCCTGATGTTGGATGCATTGCCAGAGCACGCGCTTTTGCCAAAAAGCAGATGCACCTCTAACAATTGTAGACAAAAGAAGGCATGGACACAACTTTGCCGAGGCAAGTAGTATTATAGCTGGATGAATGGGCGCGAGTGGAAGAACGGCTTAACCTGTTTTACATTCTTGTCCACAGTGGGTATATGAGCAGCTAACTAGGATGCATAGTAAGAAAATACTCATTGAGTCTCTTTTGTAGTTGTTTACGGTTTAGCCACTGCTAGTCAATCTGCTGGAAATGTATATTGCATATGGAGATGTGATGTTTTACATGGTGCATGCTAGTTTTTTTTCCGTGCTTTTATGTGATCAGTTCTGTCAGATTAAACAAGCACAACTTGTCATGTGCATTTATTGCAGGTAATGAATCTGATTGGAGATGTTAAGAGGAAAAGTGTTTGTTATGATGGATGATATGATTGATACAGCAGGTAAGTTATCCCATTTAAGTTGTAGGAAACATAATTCTAAGATTGACCATCTTACAGAGGGGCAGTTGAGCCATGATTTAAACAATGATTAAACGCAGAAACTAAATATTATATAGTTAGTTAATTTTATTTAATAAGGTGTGGATACAAGTCATATGACTTGCAATATAGTTTAAACCTGGAAACATGCTGAAGTGCTCCACATTCATGTTTGACAACTGAGAAAGTAAATTACAACATCTTGTTGCATACCAAAAGTAGCTACCTTTTGACAATCTTTGCTTCTGAATATGAATATCCAAGACTATCACAATTAAATTAGGAACTATTGCCAAAGGAGATGAGCTGCTGCACCAAGGAGCAAGAGAAGTCTATGCGTGCTGTACACATGCTGCTTAGGTACACTGTTTTTTATGCCCATTCCAAGATTTGTCTAGGAAGTATGCTAGATTAATTACTGAACCTGCTTTGCTACGGGAAAGGCCCATCACCGCACTATATGCCTAGTTACAGACTTGTTCCATGGAGCTGAGAGTTTGATGGAACTAAAGTCTACACCAATTCGTGCAAGCAATTTAGAAAGTGCGCAGTGTGCTCGTATAGTCAAACATTGTATGTCGAATCTAAACTACAAATCTAGATGGATATAGTAACTTTAATAGAATTCAGTGGTGAAAATGACCAAATCGTTGATGCTATGCAAAATTTGGTTTAAACTCATTTGTGGCATTAGATTCGCGTCATGGAAATGTGAACCCAAAGTGCAAACCTTCAATAGAGATTGGAATAATTATGCTGCCTTGCTGCAATTTCTGTTCATTAGAAAAGGCAGAGATGCAATCATTGAACTTGAATTTGAATCATATGTTTTATTCTGTTATTCTGTGTTAACATGTTTAGCTCTGATTTCTTACAAGTGTGTTTCACATCCCCTTTTTAGCCCACCTGCCATCAAGAGATTATCAAATGGTTTGTTTCAAGAAGTAATCATCACAAACACTATCCCTTTGAAGAAGCATTGAAGACTTTGTTGAGCGAGGCAAGCAACCTACTTTGATCATGTTGAGCCCGTATTTGCATTACACACTTAAAATTATTTTGCATGCATAAAGTATTGTTTACTAGTATTGCTATGCTAAGTAAATTAGCTAGGGTTTAGCTATGCTCTATGTGCTTGATATTGACACCCCCTTTGACATTCTTAATACCCCTCCTTTCTAACCAGCGGACTACATACCCACTGGTCACAAATAAATGTGGGTCATAGGTGCAAGTTTAATAGTGCTTGCCATGCAAGTCATATAAATCCTAGGACTTGGGAAGAATCTTAGCACATTACCCCAATATGGGACGAGACTGAGCTTAGTACCTTGGTCTGTCTAGTGTAGAGCCCTCGCTAGGTGGATACCCTATACACCGTGACGAGTGTGGACAAATATCAATCATGGGAAACTATGTACCATCAGGTGGACTCTGTACTTGCATCGTTCTTGAGAAAAGTTTTGTTCAATTGTTCAAGGCGTATAGACCTATCACCAAGAGACCTTCAAGATGCAAAGGCTTGCATCTTCAATTGTACAAAGTGCAACTTAGTCAGAGTTTCTCCTTTCTCAAGCTTAAGCCTTTCTCTAGACCAAACCTATCTCAAGAAACCCAGCCTAGCTATCAAGGGTGTGATAGCATGGACTTATATCAATGTACTTATGGAATTGCAAGAGGACCCGTTAAGCACCAACAACTTTTGATTGGAATGAAGCCCTACATGAGATTGTGATTTTGTGAGTCAATCATGTGGTGATATAGAAGTGATGTTGAGGAGATAATAGTCAAAGATGTACGGTGGATTATGAGATTTTAGGGCTAGCAGGTGAGCATGACGATTATTATATTGATGGATAACATATCTTTAATTAATCTTAAAAAAATTAGATTTAGTTTGGTGATTGTGATCTTGAAGCAAATTTCACGGCGGATTATGATATTTCATGTGGATTTAGTTAGGTGATTGTTATCTTGAGGAGATAGTTAAAAATGTTCGATGCATTGTGAGATTTTAGAGCTAGTAGGTGAGCATGATGATTATTATATTGTTGGATAAACATATATTTAATTAATTCGTGAACAATTTGGCTTTAGTTAGGTGATTGTGATCTTTAACTAAATTTCATGGTGATTATGGGATTTTAGTCTACTACGTGAGCATGGTGATTATTCTATTGTTGAATAACGAATCTTCAATTAATATTACAATAATGTATTTTGTAAAGTGATTGTGATTTTGAACCAAATTTTACGGAGCATTATGAGATTTTAGGTGGATTTAGTTACGTGATTGTGCTCTTGAGGAGATAGTCAAAGATGTTTGGTGGATTATGAGATTTTAGGGCTAGTCGGTGAGCATGATGACTATTATATTTGTGGATAAATAAATCTTTTATTAATATTGAAGCAATATAAATTTAGTTTGATGCTTGTGATTTTGAACCAAATTTCATGGTGGATTATGATATCTTAGCCTGGATTTAGTTAGGTGACTGTCGTCTTGAGAAGATGGTCAAAGATGTTTGGTGGATTATGAGATAAGCAGTCTAGTATGAGCATGGCTATATTATATTGGTTGATAAACATATCTTCCATTAATCTTGGAACAATTTGGATTTAGTTAGGTGATTGTCATCTTGAAGCAAATTTGACGATGGATTATGAGTTTTTGTGGCTCTACTTAGTTGATTGTGATCTTGTGGAGATAGTCAAAGATTTTTGGTGGATTATGAGATTTTAGGTCTAGTATGAGCATGACCACTATTATATTGATGAATAAACATATTTTCAATTAATCTTGGATTAATTTGGATTTTATAGGATTTGGATCTTGAAGAAAATTCGACGATGAATTATGGATTTAATTAGGTGCTTGTGATCTTGAGGAGATAGTAAAAAATGTTCGATGGATTATGAGATTTTAGGTCTAGTACTTGAGAATGGTGATTATTTTATTGGTGGATAAACAGATCTTCAATTAATCTTGGAACACTTTAGATTTAGTTAGGTGATTGTGATTTTGAACCAAATTTCACAATGGATTATGATATCTTAGCCTGGATTTAATTAGGTGATTGTCATCATGAGAAGATAGTCAAATATGGTCCATGGATGATGAGATTTTAGATATGGTATGGGCATTTCTACTACTGTATGAATAAATAAACATATCTTCAGTTAATCTTGGAACAATTTGGATTTATTTAGGTGATTGTCATCTTGAAGCAAATTTGATGATAGATTATGAGGTTTTGATGGATTTAATTAGGTGATTGTGATCTTGAGTAGATAGACAGAGATGTTCGGTGGATTATGAGGTTCACATGACTACTACTATATTGGTTGATAAACATATTTTTAATTAATCATGATTTTTTTGGATTTAGTTAGGTGATTGTGATCTTGAAGCAAATTTGATGATGGATTATATGTTTTTGATAAATTTAATTATGTGATTGTGATTTTGAGGACATGTTAAAAAATCTTTGGTGGATTATGAGATTTTAGGTCTAGTATGTGAGAATGCTTGATTATATTGGTGGATAAACAGATTTTCAATTAATTTTGAAACACTATGGATTTAGTTAAGAGTGGGAGCCAGATAGACAAGACTCCCAAGGAGATGATGATAATGCATTAGATTAGACAAAGGTTCACCATCAGCAGCACGGAGGTGAACATTGAGCTCCATGGAAGTCTCAACAGTGTGCTCATCAGTAAGAGCAACAAGAGCAAGAAGATCTTTGAATATTAATTTTGAGCAAGAAGAGACCCGAAACTCAAGAAAGTAGCAAAGAGGGCCAACATCAGACATAAGAAACTCCTTACTAAGACGTGTCGTCATCACAAAGGGAATATACTCAGGGTCTTTGCCGGTGATGAACATATAGAAGAAGGCTGCTACGAAGAGCAGAAAGGTGGACAAACAACGTAGGATCATGAGCACTTGCTGAAAACCAGCGGCAACCACCCTAGAGGCAAAACACTCAAACTAGGCGCAAGGGGCTTGCTTAAAGACATAGAGAGAGCGATGAAGACAACGAAGCATGTCGTCAGGAGCAGAATACCCAGATGATGGTTGCATGTAAACCTCCTCATGCAGCTCACCATCAAGAAATGCATTCTGAACATCAAGTCGAGACAGACCCGTGGCCAATAGAGGCCACAACAAGAAGTGTGCGAGCAGTGGTCATATGGTTTGCACGAGCAAAAAGTCTCATTGTAATCAGGACTCATAATTAGGACCATACTCTTGCTGAAAGCTACGAGCCACAAGATGAGAACGCTCAAGAGAACTATCAGAGTGAGTCATAACATTGTAGACCCACCAAGTGATGGGACGAACATGAGGAAGTGAAACAATATCCCACTTGTCGATGCGCTCAAGAGCAACAATCTCCTCTGCTATTGCAAGGTGCCACTTCGTATGAACATCACGATAAGAAGTCGGCTCAAGAACAACAACGCCAACGCTTGGAAGACCAAGGCGGTCAACAGGCGGAAGCGGACGAGGAAGCAAGCCATATGTAGGCCGAGGCGGGGAAGATGGCACATCAGTAGACGCATCCACAACATGCGGATGATGTGTATAAAAGTGAGGAAAAGATGGAAGAATACGAGCTGGAATCATCGGGATAAACTAATGTGATGGAGACAAGGAAGCCACCGGTGATGATGGTGTAGAATCCTGTGATAAGCGAGGTGAGGAAATCATAGGAGATGATGGCGTTGGATCTACAATAATTGGAGAAGCAGGAGCAGTACGCTGAATGGATAAGGGCTTAACATGAGTGATAAGAGTGTCGGGAAAATTGGAAAGAGTCCACTGAAAAGGTCGAGGAAGATGGACGTGGGTAGTAGGGAAGACTCATCAAAAGTCATATCTCGAGAAATAGGCATCCGGCGACCAACATGATCCCAATAGTGATATCCCTTATGCTCATCGTTGTATCCTAATAAGACACATGCAACGGACTGAGTAGTCAGTTTGGTGCGTTCACGTGGGCCAAGGACATAGCAAACGTAACCAAACAATTGAAGCGCTGAATAATCAGGAAACGATCAAATACATGCTCGAAAGTCATGCTACCCTGCAGAGCAGTGGATTTGGATTGTTGAAGGTTTATGAGATAGATGGAAGTGGAGACAGACTCGGCTCAAAAGTGCGATGGAAGAGAGGCAGTGACCATCAATGGACGAGCCGTCTCAAGAAGGTGACGATGCTTGCACTCAGCCACACCATTCTGAGCATGTGCACCTGCATAAGAGAACCGAATGCAAGAGTACCCTGCTCAGCAAGGATTCCACGCAACAACTTGGGAGATATACTCTCCACCATAGTCATCATAGAACACACAAATAGGTGTAGATAACTGAGTATGAACCATGGCAGGAAAACGCTTATAGATAAGACCTCACTACGAGAAGAAATAAAGTATATCCAGGTGTGTCGAGAGAAGTCACTAGTGATGACCTCCTTTCGAGGCAAAGGGAGATGGACCCCTGACATCAGAGTGAACAAGGTCGAAAGGACGCTGAAACACTATCTCGCTATGAGTATAAGGTAATTGGACATTTTTACATAGCCGACAACCTTGATGGTTTAGAGACATCATCGGAGACGAATCCAAGAAGACCACGTCAAACTAAGGATGAGAGATCACAACTTCACAAGTGACCCAAGGCGATGATGCCACTACTGAAAATAGTTGGTAGACGAGGCAACCGAGGTAGAGACTGGCGGCGATGGCAACAGAGGGACTTGATCCAGCATCCCACGTGCCTGTGCACTCTCCGTACCCTGCCAATCCCGATTGGTGTTCTTCTCCTGTTTGCGGGTTGTGGGTCACGCACTTGATTAAGCACCCCAGGTTCTCCTACTGTGCGCCCTTGGCCCTGGCTTTAGGTAGCGCCTGTCCTCGGCTCGTCCCGTGCATAATCCGGTATGCACCGACTGTCCGAGCTCCTGCTCACCATTGGTGGTGCTCGAGCGTGTGGTTATGGTGTCACACAATAAGGGAACATGGGATGTGGGATTGAGACAGCACCCATAGCAACCCGTAGGAAGGCAAAGGATGCCCATCCAGACTGGCAGAGAACGAAGCTAGACACAAAGGTGGATGTTGACTTCATAGGAGTCTCAATAGTGCGCTCATCAGTAAGAGCAGCACGAGCAAGATCTCAAGGAAGTAGCAAAGAGGACCAAGATCATACATAAGTTCACTATGACGAGCCTTCACAAAGATAATGTACTTAGAGTCATCGCTAGTGATGATTGACATGCAGAAGTGTTCGACTACAAGTTGAATGGTGGACCGAAATTAAGTGTAGGAAATAAAGAAGCCATTAGAGGTAGAAGAAACCTCAATCTCAAGGAAGTAGCGAAGAGGACCAAGATAATACATAAGAAATTCACTATGATGATCCTTCACAAAGGTAATGTACTTTGAGTCGTCGCCAGTGATGATCGACATGTAGAAGTGTTCGACCACAAGTTGAATGGTGGACCAAAAAAGTAGGATCATGAGCACTCGCCAAAAACTAGCCGCAATCACCATATTGATGGATAAACATATCTTTCCTTAATTTTAGAACAATTTTGATTTAGTTAGGTGATTGTCACCTTGATGCAAATTTGACGATGGATTATGAGTTTTTGGTGGATCTACTTAGGTGATTGTGATCATGTGGAGATAGTCAAAGCTGTTCGGTGGATTATGAAGTTTTGGGTCTAGTATGAGTTGGTGGATAATCATATTTTCAGTTAATCTTGAAATAATTTGAATTTAGGTAGGTGATTGTGATCTTGAAGCAAATTTGCCAGTGGATTTAGTTAGGCGATTGTGATCTTGAGGAGATAGTCAAATATGTTTGGTGGATTATGAGATTTTTGGTCTAGTATGAGCATGCCTACTATTTATGTTGGTGGATAAACATATCTTTAATTAATGTTGAAAAAGAACTTCGATTTAGTTTGGTGATTATCATCTTGAAACAAATTTGACAATGGTTTATGAGTTTTTAGTGGATTTAGTTAGGTCGCTGTGATTTTGAGGAGATAGTCAAAGATGTTCAGTGGATTATGAGATTTTAGGGTTTGTATGAGCATGACTACTTTTATGTTGGTCGATAAACATATCTTCAATTAATATTGGAACAACTTGGATTTAGTTAGGTGATTATCATCTTGAAGCAAATTTGATGATGGTTTATGAGTTTTTAGTGGATTTAGTTAGGTCTTTGTGGTTTTGAGAAGATATTCAAAGAGGTTCGGTGGATTATGTGTTTTTGGTGGATTTAGTTTGGTGATTGTGATCTTGAGGAGATAGTTAAAGATGTTCGGTGGATTATGAGATTTTAAGTCTAGTATGAGCATGGCTATATTATATTGGTTGATTAACATATCTTTCGTTAATCGTGGAACAATCTGGATTTTAGTTAGGTGATTGTCATCTTGAAGCAAATTTGACGATGGATTATGAGTTTTTAGTCAAAGATGTTCTGTGGATTATGAGATTTTAGGTCTAGTGAGCATCACTACAATTATGAGCCTGTTTGGGACTGCTCTGCTCCTTAGAATTCAGCTCCGCTCCGAAAAACATAAGCCAAACGGGATAGCTCCACGATATGCCGCTCCGCAAGAAAACTAGAATATGGGGTACAACTCCTAGTTTTTATGAAGCTCTTCAGGGGGTGCTTCAGAAAACTCTAGAAGCTGGAGTTGGGTCGAAATTACCCACCACTACCACTAGTAAGTGGATACCCCTTTGTCGTTTGTCCCCCCTCAACCAATCAAGTAGACCCTTTCCACCAAATTTCCCATTCTTGAAGCTGGAGCTAGATGGAAGCCAAACATTCTCTTTGGTAGTGCTACAACTTCTGGATGAAACTGCTCCAAAGTGAATTTAGTGGAGCAAAACTGATTTTGGTGAAGTGGAGCATTCCCAAACAGGCCCTATATTGGTGGATAAACATATTTTCAATAATCTTGGAATAATTAGGATTTAGTCATGTGATTTTGATCTTGAAACAAATTTGACAATGTATCATGAGTTTTTGATGGATTTAATTAGGTGATTGTGATCTTGAGGAGATATTCGAAAATGTTCGGCGAATTATGAGATTTTAGGTCTAGTACGTGAGAATGGTGATTATTGTATTGGTGGATAAACAGATCTTCAATAAATCTTGGAGCACTTTGGATTTAGTTAGGTGATTGTGATTTTTAAACCAAATTTCACGATGGATTATGATATCTTAGCCTAGATTTAGTTAGGTGATTCTCATCTTGAGAAGATAATCAAAGTTGTTCCATGAATAATGTGATCTTAGTTATAATATAAGCATGTCTGCTATTATATGAATAAGTAGAACATATCTTCAGTTAATCTTGGGACAATTTGGATTTATTTAGATGATTGCCATCTTGAAGCAAATTTGATGATGGATTATGAGGTTTTGATGGATTTAGTTAGGTGATTGTGATGTCGAGTAGATAGACAAAGATGTTCGGTGGATTATGAGGTTTTAGGACTAGCATGAGCTTGACTAGTACTATAGTGGTTGATAAACATACTTTCAATTAATCTTGGATTTTTTGGATTTAGTAAAGTGATTGTGATCTTGAAGCAAATTTGACGATGGATTATGAGTTTTGATGGATTTAAGTACATGGTTGTGATTTTGAGGAGATGGTCAAAAATGTTCGGTGGATTATGAGATTTTAGGTCTAGTACATGAGAATGGTGATTATTTTGGTGGATAAACAGATTTTCAATTAATTTTGGAACACTTTGGATTTAGTTAAGAGATAGTCAAAGATATTTGGTGGATTATGAGTTTTTGGTGGATTTAGTTCGGTGATTGTGATCTTTAGGAGATAGTTAAAGATGTTCGATGGATTATGAGATTATAAGTCTAGTATGAGCATGGCTTATATTATATGGGTTGATAAACATATCTTTTGTTATTCTTGGAACAATTTGGATTTAGTTAGGTGATTGTCATCTTTAAGAAAATTTGACGATGGATTATGAGTTTTTGGTGGATCTACTTAGATGATTGTAATCCTAAGGAGATAGTCAAAGATGTTAGGTGGATTATGAGATTTTAGGTCTAGTATGAGCGTGACTACTATTATATTGGTGGATAAACATATTTTCAATTAATCTTGAAATAATTTGGATTTACTTACGTGATTTTGATCTTGGAGCAAATTCGACGATAGATTATGAGTTTTTGATGGACTTAATTAGGTGATTGTGATCTTGAGGAGATAGTAAAAAATGTTTGGTGGATTATGAGATTTGATTATTTTGTTGGAGGATAAACAGTTTTTGAGATTTGATTTAATTAATCCTGAAACAATTTGGATTTAGTTAGGTGAATGTGATCTCGAACCCAATTTCATGGTGGATTATGAGATTTTGGATTTAATACGTGAGAATGACGATTATTATATTGGTGGATAAACATATCTCCAGTTAATCTTGGAACGTTTTGATTTAGTTAGGACATTGTGATCTTTAAGCAAATTTGTTAGTGAATTATGATATTTTAGGTGGATTTAGTTACGTGATTGTGATCTTGGGGAGATAGTCAAAGATGGTTGATGGATTATGACATTTTAGGTCTAGTATGAGCATGACTACTATTTTATTGGTGGATAAACATATATTCAAATAATTTGGATCATTTTGGATTTAGTGAGGTGATTGATCTTGAAGCAAATTTGATGATGGATTATAAGTTTTTGGTGGATTTAGTTAGGTGATTGTGGTCTGGAGGAGTTGTCTAAAATATTCTGTGGACAATGAGATTGTAGGTCTAGTACGTGAGCATTGTGATTATTATATTGATGGATAAACATAACTTAAATTAATCTTGGAACACTTTGGATTTAGTTAGGTGATTGTGTTCGGTGGATTATGAGATTTTAGGTCTAGTACTTGAGCGTGGTGATCATTATATTGGTGGATAGACAAATCTTCAATTAATTTTGGAACACATTGGTTTTAGTTACGTGATTGTAATCTTGAAGCAGATTTATCGGTGAATGAGATTTTAGGTGGATTTAGTTAGGTGATTGTGATCATGAGAAGATAGTCAAAGATGTTTAGTAGATTATGAGATTTTAAGCCTATTAGGTGAGCATGGTGATTATTATATTACCGAATAAACAAATCTTCAAGCAATTTTGCAACAATTTATATTCAGTTAGGTGCTTGTGATTTTGAAGAAAAATGCACGGTGAATTACAAAATTTTAGGTTGATTTAGGTAGGTGATTATAATCTTGAGAAGATGTTAGGTGGATTATGAGTTTTTAGGGCTAATAGGTGAGCATGATGATTATTGTATTATTGGATAAACAAATATTTAGTTAATCTTGGAACAATTTAGATTTTGTTAGGTGATTGTGATCTTCAACTAAATTTCATGGTGGATTATAAGATTGTAGGTGGATTTAATTAGGTGATTGTGCTATTGAGCAGCCAGCCAAAGATGTTTGGTGTATTATGTGATTTTAGGTTAGTATGGGCACACCTACTTTTATATTGGTAGATTAACATATCTTCAATAAATCTTGGAAGAATTTGGATTTACTTATGTGATTGTGATCTTGAAGAAAATTTGACGACGAATTACGTGTTTTTGGTGGATTTAGTTTGTAGATTGTGATCTTGAGGAGATAGTTAAAGATCTTCGGTGGATTATGAGATTTTAAGTCTAGTATGAGCATGGCTACTATTATATTGGTGGATAAACATATTTTTTAGTTAATCTTGAAATAATTTGGATTTAGTTAGGTGATTTTGATCTTGAAGCAAATTTTATGATGGATTATGAGTTTTTGATTGATTTTATTAGTTGATTGTGATGTTGAGGAGATAGTAAAAAATGTTTGGTGGATTATGAGATTTGATTATTTATTGGTGGATAAACAGTTTTTTAATTAATTTTTGAGGAATTTGGATTTAGTTAGGTGATTATGATATTGGACCCAATTTCACGATGGATTATGAGATTTTAGCTGGATTCAGTTAGGTAATTGTGGTCTTGAGGAGATAGTCAAAGATGTTTGGTGGATTATGAGATTTTAGGCCTACACCTAGTTTCAATGGATATGCTGGCGACCTTCAGCATTGACCTCGCTTCCGGCTTATGCTGACGTCCCAGTTGTGAGATTCTGAGCACTTCAAAGCCGCCTTGGCAAAGCACCATCGTTGCGGAAGGTCCCGTATTGAGAACACGATACAGCGTTATGTGAAGTCCAAGGCTGATTGGTGGACAAATGTCATGAGCGTATCTGGCGTGGTGCTACAGTTGGCAAGACAGTCTGCCGCCAAAATCTTGTAAGGTTAACTCATTTGTGGCTGAAGGCAGAACAAGAGAGGCAACACAACTACTTGAAAGATGGGCCATATGTGACACCTGAAGAAGCAGTTGCTATTTATCCAACTATTTCCCGTGCACATCTTTGGCACAAGGTCCATGAAAGTGTTGCTATGGATCTTTGCCAACTTCTGGGTCAGGAGTTGGCTGCGCTGGAGATTGAGATAGTACAGAAGGAGACAATACATCCAAGGAAGAGTTGCAAGATGAACAGTTCATGCGCAGATGTCCTTTTTGCTGCACATAGGTGGCAGATGTCCAAACCAAGCTTAGTTTTTGAGTCAAAGGATGTCTTCAATCAGAAAGCCAGTAACAAGCACTGGATTGATGTGCAACCAAGATGGAGAGACTACGATTCACATGACATAGAACGTTACGCAAGAGCAAAATTTATGGACTACACGGCAGATAATTTGTCCATCTACCGTTTTTTGACTGGTATGATTTTGAGTGTCCATTGACTGTCAATTTCTTGCCTTGCCTGAGTCTTTTGTGCTTAATGTTGATTAATATTTCTTGCAGGGGTGATGATTGGACTTGATCTACTCCCTCCGTTCCATATTACTTGTCGCTGATTTAGTACAACAGCGACGAGTAATATGGAACGGAGGGAGTAGCTTATAATTTGCTCTCTGCTTTTGGTAATTGGTTCCCCGGGTCAAAGCCCCTCCTTCAGCAAGCAGTGAACAAGATCATGAAGGTAATAACCATGCTAACTGTAACAAATCTAGTTATTCTCTATTGTAGTAAAAAAATGTCTTGTTTAATACAGTAAATGACATGCTTGTTTATTTTCTCTTGTGACAGTCAAATCCTGCTCTGTATGTGCCGAGGGAGAGAATAGGAAAGGGTCTTCAGTTGTATTCATCTGAAACCACCGCCCACCGAGCCATATCCGTCTTCACAGAACTACAGTACGGAGAGATATTCAGCAATCAAATCATATGGTTTGTGGATGACACAAATGTCTATCGAGTTACCATTCACAAAACCGAGGGTAACCTGACGGCCAAACCAATCAATGGTGTTATCTTTATTTTCAATCCAAGAACTGGTCAACCAACTATTTCTGAAGGTTTGTTCCCTTTGTTTTGCTTTTGGCTCTAGTTTTCTTGCAATTATGGCATACTGCGCAGTAACTTGGAAGACTTGAATGAAAATGCATTATAATCTGCAGGTCATCCACACAAGTGTATGGGCAGGACAAAGCAAATTATTGTGACAAGGAAGGGTATGTTGAATCCCTTGGAAGTCAATGCATGTTATACAAAATTTAATCTTTTCAACTCACACTGCACTGTGCATACAAATTTGTTATTGTTGGTTCTTTTGTTTCTTGCACATTTTACAAGTGTTATTTTTTTTGCCTGGGATAGTTTCAGTGCCGAATTGTTGGTTCTGTTGTTTTTGGCACATTCTGGTAGTATAGTCCATTTTTGCCTGTGAGCCAGTGTCTCTACTGAACTGTATTCTGTAGTTTCTTTCTTGCAGAGTCTCATATACTGAACTGTTTGTTCTGTTGTTCCCTGCAGGATTTGGCATGACATGCTAAATTTTTGGAGAAGAACAAGGCGTGGCATGGTGAAAAGTCCATCATTTTGACCTGCCGGTGAACATCATGGGTCAGTGGTTATGTTTGTGAGAAGAGAAAAACCTATCGTGGTCAGTGGTTATCACTTTTCAAACTGAATCGTTATTGTCAAGTGGATGGTTTGCTTGGTGTTATCATCCTTGTCTGGTTGATTCTTTATGATTTGTGCTGCTTTGTTGAAGCTTGTTGTGTTATGTTCATCTGGTTGCTCTTCTTAAGATTGGAGCACTTGCAGATTTCTGTTGCTAGATTAAGTTTACTATGTCGGTCAGTGTTTGGTTATATATGTTTTTGTCAGTCAGTTTTGTGCCAGAGAGCAAATCAGTTGTTCTGGACCTGGTCAAACCTCAGCTATTTCTTGAGCCAGTTCTGGGATGGTGACCCCTTGAGGAGTCTGGTCAAAGCAAGCCAGCAGCATGAACATTACTACTGTAACCATCTTTGCACTGACGATGATGGCTCACCTGTTGGATCATATCAATATGAGCCTCCTGATCTTATGCACAACCCTTCACGACACATGACTGGCTTTGCTGTTCCTAGTCTCGTTGCGTCCGTCCGTCCCATGGAAATCAACACCTGACAGCAATAGTAGTGGATGTTTCTTCTTCCTTGTGACTAGAGTTGTTTTGACAGTAACTCTGATTATGAGGTAATGAATGGTTTCACATCATTATATATCTTGTGAGCGCCTCAAAGCATTGGTTTGTCAATATATTACTATTAGGCATGCAAATGTACCAGATTAAGTAAGGGAAAGGAAGGCAACGGACCTCAAAATTATGCTGAAAAATCTGTGTTGGTCCCAAGCAAAACGTTGTACAAAAATGCAGTAGAAGTTGCGGGCATGTCAAACAAGTGATTTTATTTGATTTGCAGCAAAAGACTGGAAGGAATTGTTCGTGGAGAACTTGGAATAAGTGATGGTAACTAAGAATTATATCACGCTAAAAAAATGAAGAATTATATCAGTAACTGTAATTGTCCTGGGATGATAAGCAGTTGCACTGTCGCCTCAGCTATTGTTTCTGTTTCCGTGAAGCATTTTAATATTCACATTCAAAATTCAGATATATAATTACGCTGCAGAGACTGTCTTCTCAGTTTCGGAATGCAAGCAGTGTAGCTAGCCCACTGAAATCTAGAAGCATTTTAATATCAATGTAGCTTATTTTTGTGTGTGCTGTATTAGTGCACTGTGACTTAAATAAGAATTTGGGGAAATATTGTTACGCTCCTAGTAAACTTGTGTACTTTCTGTTAATAATCTCGAGAAAGTTCGTTCGTTTTCTGGTTAATCATGGCAGTGTCGTCCATGTTCACCGTCAGTTTGCTCGTAACTGTGCACTACATCCATTTTAGCGATAAGTAATCCCGAGCGGAGGAAGTAGTTAATTTTTCGCCCACATCTAGTAGAAGATCGATGCCCCATGCTGGCCATCCGAGTAAAATTTTTTTGGAGTCTGCTATTTGCTCCATGCTGGCAAGAATTGTATCACGTTGCCCCTTGTTTTCTGAAATTTTCCCAATGACACGAGTTTCTTGTTGGTAATTCAATAAAACAATCCATTATTATGTGACCTGATTTCATAGAGGGAATGAGGATCACTTTATTTCCTAACAAATAGTAACAATTACAGTGAGTTTTTTGTGTGTTGTCCAGGCGCAGGCATCATTGGGCCAGCAGTCTGAAGGTAGAGGAAGGTGCATAGCAGCATATGATCCATCCTGTACGAGCAATGGAGAGGAAATCTATAGCAATGGAAGGTACCCCACTAAACCCACATATCCCACTTAATAATATGTTGGTTTTGACAGGCATCCCACGCCAGAGACCTGACATCGCCGGCAGATCACCTTTACCTCGTGATCGAATATTCTCATGGCCGTGGAGGAGAGGCGGGGGAAAATGAACAAAACTGTCCCTTAACTGAAACTTCAACACAAAATGACCCGAATCTGAATTTTTTTCACGAAATGGCCCCTTTTGCATGGCGCTCGGGGCTAGGGCGTCATGCAAAAGAGGGCCATTTCATGAAATATTTTCAAATTGAGGTCATTTTATGTTGAAGTTTCATATAAGGGTCAGTTTTGTTCATTTTCACAAGAGGCGGCGAGCGGAGAAGGCCGAGGAGGGGCTGAGGACGGTCATGTAGCTTAGCTGCTGGGGCCCACACTAGGAGTACTAGTAGCTAGGGGTGTTGGAGTTCGTTGCAGCTTGTGCTTATGTTATGTGACAATCCCCACATGATCGGTTGTAAAGATACCATGATGATGACGATGATGAAAATTTCGGCTATGAGTTTACATCACCCTCCTTGTTCACGTGCTTCTCTGACTAGTTTCCGAACAAAAGGCCAAAGGTCAATCTTTATCAAGAGAGGTAGAAAAAAGACCGGAGTTAGAGAGGGAGAGTAACTCAGCAAAGCAAGCAGAGAGCAGCTTGGGCCACCTGCACAAAACAGCCCAACTCTGAACAAAGGATGGAGCGGGGGAAAACAGAAGAGGAGTATGATCTCTATACACCCGGCTGCCCTCCAACATCTCACTCACATCTTCTCCGATCATTTCGAACACCTCCAGGTCATTGCAAATGGTGGCCGTTAGAGATTATGGCGTCGCGTTCCTTCCAGCCAAATTCTTCTTGTCTGATTATTTTCTGTGGCTCGAGTCGGCCGTCTGTGGATGCGATGATATCGTTGGTGGCGAACATGTTCTGGATTTGGTTGATCTGCGCTCTGCTGAACCGACGGCACGGTAGCGATACCAAGTTCAACTAAAAGCTTGATCAGAGTGATGTCGTGCAAATAGTTAGCCTACGTGTGACGGTGTGAGTAGGACTAAACTTCGCTGCCGAAAGGAGGGTTAGTTTAATCATCACTTGCCAATCCCACAACAGGGAGAAGATTCGGGGAGGCTGCGTGGCTGGACTGAATGAACAACTCTAGGTTGGCAGATATGCATTGATGCAGAGAGTATCTTTGTCTTGCTGTGTGCTACCACCAAGCATATTAGAGCAAGTGCCACCCTCCCTCGTTTAACAATTCTCATGATTCCAGATTCCAGACACACCCTTTCGGGTAAACCTCGCAACAAAACTGTTGCCTTCTCACATCTCTTCACCAGATCCGGCGCGTCGCTCCTGGTGATCAGTATAACCACCAGTTCCTCGACGCTCTCAGGTCCGGCCTTCGGCGATCCTCCCGACAACCTTTCGCAGATCCTGCCCCATGATCTGAGAACGCATGCCAACCTCCGCGTTGTGCCCAGGAAGCAAAATTTACCCCCAATCTGAATTTTTTCGCCCTCGATTAAGCACCAAGCATCCGCCGCCGCTCCTCCATAATCACATCACCACCCTTTGAATGTTCTCTCGTAAAATCATAACCGCACATCACCGGGATCGGCATGGTGACAGTTGAAATGTAATCCACCTTCCACCTCGGATCCAGGGAGCCCCTGGAATCACATGCCCCTTGCAGGTCCCTGTTGTTCCTCCCGTAATGCTCGTGTCGGCTCCCACCTTACCTCTACCACACTGGGGAATCACGTGGTCACCATTCACGCAGCGAATCGGAGGAACAACAAACGCGATGGGCATGGGCCGTGCGCTCAACACTGCGGCGCCGCTCTCCTGGAATCTGACCACCTTTGGCGCTGGGATGGTAACAGAGAATCCGCTTCCGCATCCGCTCACGACACCACCTCCTCCAACGTACCGAAAAATGCTTCTCACACCGCTTTGTAAATAAAGCCACAACATGATACAACCACAACGAAGGAAGGTCCACAGGAAAAACAAATAGGTTCGAAAAGGAAAAAAAGAGATAGTACTAGCTGGGGGCATCAGCATAACAAGCCCACAAAAGGAACACAGCAAAGTCTCAAGGAGGATAAGTGATCATAAGTAATCTGGATGCCACCTCCTCTCAACGTAGACTGGCCTCTGGCAAAAACCCGGTCCATCTAAGCCGAGGAAGCATGGCTCGGCACATCGTAAGCCCCCTCTCGCCTCTCCTTGGCCACACACTTCACCTCTAACACCCTTGCCGCCCGCATCAGGCGAAGTCGCATCGAAAGGAGGATACGATCCACGGGATTCATCCCTCCGCCCCTCTCGCTTCTCCGAGAGAACGCAAGTAGGCTTCAAAGATTCTCCTGCGATGGATCCTACCTCGACTACCCACCTAGGACTGACGAGCTCATCGGTGGCGGGGCTCGAGGTGCGGCGGCAGCCAGCTATGTGTGGCACGAGAGCGTGAGTCGTGGAGGGAGAGCTTTCGCATGGGAGTGCTCTGCCTCATGTGTGATGCAAATTTGCTTGGGGAAATATTTCTGCCATGTAGAGTAAATACTAAGGTATGCTGCATAAGTTTAAATGATTATCAGGCATTGGACAATCAATTTTCTAGGACATATGGTAACCTATTTTAGTTCAGAAATAATTCTTAAGGATGAATATATTGGAAAATGATGGATTGCGCATTATGTATTATTCTGTTGTATTCTATAATATTAAACTGTTCAAACTAAGAGGGAAACCGTTCAGAACTAGAACATCACTTCTGAAACATGCATGCTTGATATTATGTTTAGGATATGTTTTCTCCATTTACAGTCTACAATTTTTTGAATGGTACATATATGGAAATAGTGAGTGGCCATTTGGAGAATGCTAATGCTATTTTCAGATTTGAACAACTTGTTGAAAATTGGTCTTCAGTATTGACTTTATTTTTGTCTGACATAAATAATGTAAATCTGAACTCAAACTTATTACATAGAAATATAATATGATTGAAATTAAGATTTTTTTCCAGTTAAATAATGATGCAGGGGGCTGAGTAGAATCGGCTTGTAGATCAGAAGACAGAGAGGCACACGAGCAAATCTCAGGGAAAGCTGGCTGGGTTGCTACGAACTGACCCTCTCGTCTTTTTCATTACAAGGAGAAAGTCTTCATCTAGTACTCTGTTCTCCCCTTTAGTCACTAGGGGAGACTTACAAAATAAGGTTACAGAGAACTTTAAAAACTAGTACGAGAAAACTCTACAGAGTGTACAGTGCTGACTAGTAGATTAAAGAAAAAGAAAACCAAAGGAACATGTACTCCACTTAGTTGAAGCTAGCTGCATCATCCTCCCCAGGCCTGCAAAAGAACTCGTCCTCGAGTTTAAACCTGAACTTCAGATGTTTCGTGATGATATGGCACAAGATGCCTAACATTGAACACATCAGAAGTGCGTAGATGGCTAGGTAGCTCCAGTTTATACGCGTTGTTATTAACCCTTTTTATCACTTTGCACGGTCCTATTTTCCTCTGGCTTAACTTATTGTATTCTCCAGCAGGAAAACGATCTTTGGTGAGGATAGCCCATACCAAATCTCCTTCTCCGAACACAACCTGACGACGGTGTTGGTCAGCTGCAGCCTTATATTTAGCATTGCTTTCTTGTATTCGTTGATGGACAAGTTTATAAATTGAGCCCATCTCTTCTACCATATTCTCTGCTTTCAAAATTTTCTTTCCAACGGCAGGTATAGGTGCTAGTTCTAGAACTCCATTGGGGACTCTACCATAAATTATCTCAAAGGGGCATAGTCCAGTAGAACGATTGGGTGTCCTATTGAAGGCAAACTCAGCATGTGGTAGAATTGTGTCCCATTGTTTCGGCTTGTCGCCTACAAGAGCTCGTAACATCTTCCCTAAGCTTCTATTTACCACTTCAGTTTGACCGTCCGTCTGTGGATGATAAGCCGTGCTGAAATTCAAAGTAGTTCCCATTTGTCTCCACAACGATCGCCAAAAATGAGACATGAACTTGGTGTCTCGGTCAGAGGTAATACTCCTTGGCACACCATGCAACCGCACTATTTCTCGAAAGAATAAAACAGAAATTTGACTAGCATCAGATGTCCTGCGGCAGGCTATGAAATGTGCCATTTTGCTGAATCTGTCTACCACCACGCTGTGTTCGTGGGAGACCTAGAACAAAATCCATACTTATATCTATCCATGGTGCATCAGGTACAGGTAAGGGCATATACAAACCTGCATTCGTAGCTGTACCTTTTGAAACTTGACAGATATGACATCTCTTCACGAACCTTTCCATATCTCGTCGAGCACGGGGCCAAAAATACTGTTTCAGCAATAGTTCTACAGATTTGTCTCGGCCTCGATGTCCTTCATTGTGAATCTCCTTTATGATCAGATCACGTACAGAGCAATTTGGAATGCAGAGTTGAACCCCACGAAAAAGAAATCCTTCATGGATGGTATATTCAGCAGAGTTCCTTTCTTGAGCAGCCTCATAAATTTTGTTGAAAAAGGGATCAGTTGTATAGAGCTCCGGAATACTGTCAAAACCAACAACTTGAACCCTCATCATGCTTAGGCATTGTGCTCTGCGGCTCAGTGCATCAGCCACCCTGTTTTGTGCTCCAGATTTGTGCTTGAGTACAAAATTATACTCTTCCAAAAAGCTTGCCCACCGTGCATGTTTACGGTTCAGGTTAGGCTGATTTCGGATGTATTTTAGTGCTTCATGATCACTATACAAAATAAAGTCTTGATGTAGTAGGTAATGCCTCCAGTGTTGCAATGCTCGAACCACTGCATACAACTCAGCTTCATAAGTGGAATAGTGTATTTGTGCACATGTCAGTTTCTCACTGAAGAAAGACACAGGACGAGATTCTTGGCTAAGAACATCACCAATTCCTTTTCCTGATGCATCACAATCCACTTCAAACAACTTGTTAAAATCCGGCAAGGCTAGGCAATCAGTGGATGCCACTTTGGCCTTAATCTCCTCGAAAGCTTGCCTCGCTTCTTCCGTTAATACAAAAGCTCCACCTCGTTTCATGCAATCAGTGAAAGGTGCCATGATTGTGCTGAAGTTGCGAATAAAGCGTCTATAAAAAGAGGCAAGCCCATGAAAGCTACGAGCTTCAGTTAATGTGCGTGGAGCTGGCCAACTAAGAATTGCTTCAACCTTGCTTGGATCAACTTGTAAGCCTCTTCCAGACACAATAAACCCCAAGAAGTTGACTGAAGAGACCAACAATTCACACTTCTTTGGATTAGCATACAACTGCTCACGCCGTAAAGCACATAACACTTCTCTCAAGTGTTGCAGGTGGTCTTCCATGCTACTGCTATATACTAGTATGTCATCAAAATATACGACAACAAATTTTCCGATAAAAGGCCGTAATACATGATTCATCAACCTCATAAATGTACTTGGAGCATTAGAAAGACCGAAAGGCATTACTAACCATTCATAGAGCCCATCTCTTGTCTTGAAAGCCGTCTTCCACTCATCGCCTGGACGGATCCTTAATTGGTGGTACCCACTCTTGAGATCAATCTTTGAAAACACCACTGCCCCTGCTAAATTATCCAACATATCATCGAGTCGAGGTATAGGAAATCGATACTTAATCGTTATCTTATTTATTGCTCGAGAATCAACACACATGCGCCATGAACCATCTTTTTTTGGTGTCAGGAGTGCAGGGACAGCACATGGGCTTAGGCTAGGTTGAATAAAACCTTTATCTAATAGTTCTTGCACTTGACGATTTAGTTCCTCATACTCTTTGGGATTCATTCGATAAGCCGGACGATTTGGCAAACTAGCTCCTGGTACTAAATCAATCTGATGTTGAATGTCTCGCATGGGAGGTAATACAGAAGGAAGCTCCTTTGGAAAGACATCCGAAAATTCTTCCAATAAGTCATGTGCCTCCTTTGGTATGCCAACTTCACTCTTCTGCTCTGAAAGCAGTAGCAGATATACGCCTCCTTCTATTGCTTCACGCATAAATCTCTTACAAGATATGAGACTTGTGGTGCGTGATGATTCAGAACTCTTGGATTTGACTAACTCATCCTCTTTCACTGGGTTAAACACAAACTTTTGGCCATCTTTTATGACAGTATATGTGTGCTTACGGCCATCATGTACAGCATGGCGGTCATACTGCCAAGGTCTTCCTAGAATTAGGTGGCTAACATCCATATCAACAACATCACATTCTACCTCATCAAAGAATTTATTGCCAACGGAGAAAGACACCAAACACCGAAATTTTACCTTCGATACCTTATCAGATTTGAACCAGCGCATGTTATAAGGACAAGGATGATTTTCCTTCTTAAGCCCAAGTTTATTTACTGCCTCCTCTGATATAGTATTTTCCCAGCTGCCATTATCAATAATAACATGACATACTTTTCCACCTATAGTGCAGCGCGTGTGGAACAAGCTCCGTCTTCGCCAATCTTCGTCTTTTGGGGGTATCATCAAAGCTCGCTCCATTACTAACATGTCCCCTGTATCTCCATCCAGCTCAACCTCATCATTATCATCATAATTATCATATGTAGGTTCACCTTGCTGCTCTGTCACTTCATCATAGTCACCTACTAATCCTTTACCTTCCCTGCCGATGTTCCTTGGGCAATCTCTTTGTAAATGTTTTGAAGAACCACATTTAAAACAAGTACCTCTTGTTGTTGCTGACTTGGACTTAACCCCGACACCTTTAGGCAAAGGGGCAGACCTTGTTCGCCCTGGGTCGCTGCTGCTCGCCGCTCTGATACCAACTGATGCAGGGGGATGAGTAGAATCGGCTTGTAGATCAGAAGACAAAGAGGCACACGAGCAAATCTCAGGGAAAGCTGGCTGGGTTGCTACGAACTGACCCTCTCGTCTTTTTCATTACAAGGGGAAAGTCTTCATCTAGTACTCTGTTCTCCCCTTTAGTCACTAGGGGAGACTTACAAAATAAGGTTACAGAGAACTCTAGAAACTAGTACGAGAAAACTCTACAGAGTGTACAGTGCTGACTAGTAGATTAAAGAAAAAGAAAACCAAAGGAACAGGTACTCCACTTAGTTGAAGCTAGCTGCATCAAATAACCAACCCCCACATGCATTGGCAGGTCACCATATTGATCAGGGTGTATCTCTTGAAGCAGAACGGAATACAGAGTTTGCATAGTATGTGATATGCAAAGATGTGACGCTATAGCATAGTGTCAGGGGAATTGCCTTCTGGGTGGGACAATGCTCTTCCAGTTAGAGTTCCCACTTCCAAGCATCTCTTGCCTTTTCAGTCATCAGGTTTCAGATTGACATACACTCCAAGGTAGTATATGCTTGTTTTCATTGTTTTGTTCCTTTTATACTTGCATATGTAGATAGTCCCTTCTGATGCTTCAGTATGTGATTGTTCTTGCTAAAGTAACCAGGATTTCTTGGAGGTGGTGCTGATCTTGCAACATCAAATACGAAGTAAGACATTGGTAATTACATATCCTAGAGTTTTTCAAGCAGCTTAAATGATGCATTGTCTGCATAATAGCAGTTTGTTTGTTCCAACTCAGCTTAATAATGTATGGATTGTTGTGTCAATGCCAGTGCAAGTCATGTAGAATTGTTCGGCAATGTAAGGACATGCTTGTCTGACATTAATTGCTATCAGATCCTAGCTGAGTTAATTTTGCTCGAATATAGTATCAGGGAAAAAGAAGTACATTTAACAGAGAAATATTCAACTAAGCAAATGATATGTATTATATCCTGGTGTTTCTCAAAAGTGACAAAATAAATAAATTTCTTTCTAATGGTTGATCTTAAAGTTCAAGCAACTGTTGCAGCAATCTACTTGCATATTACTCTAGTACGGCGATTTTGTCGCCAGGATATTAACTCTTTTGTAATCTCATCCTTGTGTGGATGAACTTCAGCTGCTAAGGTAACAGACAATTCCTCCAACGCTCCCGCCCTGGAGAGCAGAAACCTTGCAAGCATCTTCTCGAGAGGCCGCCCTTCGAAATTTCCAATGTTGATTCTTCTCACCCTGTAAGCCAAGCACCTGACGTGCGTCTTCCACAAAGTCTTGGGCATTCGGTACTGGACGCCATTGCTGACGGCCGGGCCCTCTTCTGGCTCACTATCTGAATCTGATTTGTCATCGTCGTCATCGTCTTGGTCCCTGTACATCCGCATACTCTTGTTCTTTGGAGGCTCTGGACCCAGAGGAAACAGCGACAGTACTTTCAGGTTCTTGGCGTCGACAAGCAAAGCAGAGACCGACCGGACGGCGTCTTCGGTGGGCAGGCAGCCCTGGAGGCTCAGGTGCGTGAGGCTATGCAGTCCGCGCAGGACGCTGGCGAACAGACTGCTGTTGTAGGCCATTGACGGGCGCAAGGACAGGTGGAGATACGCCAGCTTGGTGCACTGGCCGATGAGCCTTGTGACCGGAGCAAGGTCGTCTCGATCAGTCCCGTTGAGTTTTCCACAGATTTCAATCTTCACCGCCATGATTCCTTCATAGTCGGCGACGGCGATGAACGATGCATCACGAGCAGGGAGGCCGCCTTTGTAGTGCAGCGACTGCAGGCATGTGCTGCGAAGATCGACGCTGGTGGCGTTGTGGCAGCAGATCATGGTGAAGCTCCGCAGGCGGGCGGGCGTCACGGCTATCTCCTTGATGGTCGGGCACTCCTCCAGCGTCAGTTTGGTGATGAGGGGGCAGGCGGAGATCAGCTGCTGCAGCTCCCCGTAGGGGTCCATGATCCTCGCAAGGCAGAGCGTGTCCAGCAACGCCATGTCCACGCTTCCCGGCAGATCGAGCGTCCAGTTGGCCAGCCGCAGCCGCCGGAGTGTAGGGCAGCGGAAGATGTGGGGGTGCGTCGTGGTGAACCTGCCCCTGCTGTGTTCGTCGAAGTCCGCCGAGTGCTTATCTCCGCTGTACGGGCAACGGAGGAAGGGGCAGAGCGTGTTCATGGCCTCGTCCCAGTACCTGAGCTTGACGTCGAGGTCCTCCACGCCGGATTTCACGGCGGTGGCGATCCACTGGTCGAGCAGGTCGTACGGGGGGTGGAGCACGGTGACTCGGAAGGTGCGGATCGGCGTCTCCGCGGCCTTGCCCACGATCGTGCTCGTCACCTGGTGGTCGAAGCAGACCTTGCGGCCGCCGCCGCCGCCGTGCCGTTCGCCTGACTTGGTGTCGACGAGGTGGACGACGGGGACGCCCTCGTAGACGTGGTGCCATCGCCGGGCGAGCCCGCTGGTGCGCACGGCCTCGTCGGACATTAGGTGGGAGAGGACGCGCGCTAGCGCCTTGTCGGGGAGAGCGCTCAGGCGGTCTCCTCCGTTCCTGTGCGACGGCGCCATCTTCGGCCGTCGGCGTCGCGGTGACCGATCAGATCGGATGCATGGATGCAGGCGGTATTTATGTCGACAGAATCTGCAAATCTCCTGATTTTAGTCGGTTGCCAATGCAACACACTTGGCCCGAAAGTTCCGTGCCTGATTAGTCGGTCACGTCAGGAAACCCTAGACAAAACCCTCTCCCCTTGCCTTATATCAGTCGTTGCATATGGCAGCCTTCTTTCCCAGATCGGATCGGCATGGCATCGCCGTCGGGGAGCAGAGATCGGCTGAGCGAGCTCCCGGACGTCCTGCTGGGCCACGTCCTGTCCTACCTCCCAACCAAGGCGGCCGGCCGCGCGGCGGGGCTCTCCCGGCGGTGGCGCGACATCTTCTCCAACGTCCAGACCATCTCCTTCGGGGAGCGCGAGGGCGCGAGGGCCAGCGACTGGACCACCTTCTACTACGAGGCCAATGAGCGGAAGAGCTGCAGCGCCGTCCTCCTGGACGACGTCTGGTCCGCCATCCTCTGCCGCCGTCGGTGCGCCGGCGCCAACGTGCCGCTGCGCAGCCTCCGCGTCGCCTTCGACAGCTGCAGCGGGTGGGACCGCTGCCACGTCGACCAGTGGCTCTCCTGCGTGCTGCGCCACAGCAGCCAGGAGCTGCACCTCGACCTCACCTTCCGCCTCGGCCCGATCTGCCCGCACGCCGACGATGGCGATAGGTTCGGGCGCGGCAGAGTGGGCGGCTGGTATGACCTGCCGAGAAACCTCCTCTCCTGCACCGCCATGCGCTCGCTGTGCCTCGCCTACTGCACGCTGAATCTGCCGAAGGCCATCAACCTGCCGTCCCTCGAGACGCTGCGCCTGACCGGCGTGCGCGGCAGTTCCGGGACCGGCGTCCAGCGGTTGATCGCGAGCTGCCCCCGTCTGGTGGATCTGACGCTAGAAGCCAACGCGGGGGTAGACAAAGTCTCCGTCCTCGATAGGCGCCTCCGCCGGTTCGCCCTCCGGTGCTGCCACAACGTGGACTCTGTTGACATCGACGCGTCCGAGCTCATGGCGCTGGACTACTGCGGCCCGGTTCCGGCGGAGTCGCTCCTGTCTCTGCACGGCTCGCCGACGATCATCCAGTCATGCACGGTCGATTTCTGCCAAGTCCTTTCCGGGGAGGCGGAGTTCGCCGGGTTCAAGAGGTTTATGGAGAAAATCTCCGGCGCGAAGCACGTTCGTCTGCACCATCGACGCCTTCCGGCCAGATCCTTCGAGGGCTTCCCCACGTTCCCAAACCTGACGCGGCTGGGGCTGCAAGGTCCCCTTCAGAGTCCCGACGTGGTACGTCAGATCCTGGAGCAAACGCCAAACCTGGAGATCCTCTCGCTGTTCATGGAGTGCTCCGTGGTTCCCGACGAGCTCAACTTCAACACTCCTGCTGATGAGTCAATTCCCGACGAGTCGAGCTTCTCGACCCATGCTTGCAGAACCGTGTGAGGGAGATAAACATGGTTCATTACGAAGGTAACGAGCTGCAGAGGGCCATGGCCAAGCTTTTGTTCCGGAACGCGCTGCTTCTTGAAAGGTACTGCGTCGTGCTCGTCAAGGGACCATTCGCGTTGCAGGATGGACTCAAGAAGGAGATCGAAAGCTTGGTGGTGGCTGCCAATGCAGAACCCATTTTCCTGTGATTCGTTAGCTGGTTTTCTTCCATGGGCCAACTGAACTCCCTTCACAGATTATACGTTTCCCTAGCGTAACTGAGAATAAGGCCCTGTTTGGTTCATAAGTCCAGGACTTTTTCTAGTCCCAACTAAAAAGTCTCTGGTCCCTAAAAAGTCCCTCCCTATTTGATTGCAGAGACTAAAAAGTCCCTAGTTCCTTCCTAGAGGTTATTAAATGACCATATTGCCCCTAGTATATAGAAAAATAACAATCAAACAACACCATGGGGTGGCGGGCCATTAAATGCATGGAGGGGCATTATTGGAAAAGTCCCAAAAAGTCTCAAAAAAGACTCTCCTTGAGAGTCTTCTTCATTTAGTCCCAAATGCCTAGTTTAGTCCCTAAAAAGTCCCTCCTGTTTGGTAAAACAGTCTCTAAGAGGGACTTTTTCTAGTCCCTACATAAAAAAGTCCCTGGAAACAAATACCCCCTAAATTTGCATGTAAGATGACGATCAAATTATTTTATTTTTCAGAACAATTCTGCATGTAAGATCATTCATAAGTTTGTCATCTCTCTCGGTGGTGGTTTGAATTTTGAATTCATTTTTTTATAATATATAAGGCAGTTTTGAAGAGTTCTATAATTTGGGCCGGCCAAAAAAACAACAACAACTCCTCACCCCCTCTTGTACACAACATCTCTCTCTCACTCCCTCCCCCCCTCGCCGCCCGTCCTGTCGTCACCCGGCTAGATCCACCCTGCCTCCGCCTCGTCGTGCCTCAGTTCCCATGCTAACGGCCACCTCATTTTTTCGTTGTAGTTTTTAGTTAAGTGTAGTGTAGATTTTAAATGCAACCTTTAGTTGTAGTTAGGTGGAATTTTAGGTGTAGTTTTAGTCTAGTTTGTAAATAAGTGTGGTTTATCATTTAGTTAAGTGCAACCATGGGAGGAGATGATGGGATAAAGAATGCTATGGAAACTATTGTGAAGACAAGAAAGGAAGCAAATGAGGAGAGGAGGGTGTCGAGGAGCCAAGAGTCGGCGGCCGACGAGAGGAGGTTGGTGGCCGAGGAAAGGAGGTTGGTGGCCGAGGAGAGGAAGGTGGCATTGGAGGAGAAGATATTGGCCATGGAGGAGCAAGCTAGATTATTGGAATGGGAGAAGTACTTGCTCTTCATGGACACATCTAACTTTGATGATAGGCAAAAGGAGTTCATCAACCTTTCCCGTGATGAAGTCTTGGTCCAAAAAAAGAGTGATGTCCATGGAAGGCATGGGAGCTACCATGGGAGGCTTGGAAGGCATGGGAGCTACACATGAAAGGCTTGGGAGGCATGGGAGCTACCATGGGAGGCTTGGGAACAAGCGTGGGAGCCATGGACGCCATGTGTGGCATGAGAGGTATGGGTGGATTCAGAGCTACCACGAAAGCAAATTTGAAACTCTCCATTATTTCTATCAAACCCGCCATTTGAGACGGTCCACACCCTTCATCACTGATCTCATGAAGCACACCGCTGCTCGTCCCGCTAGTGCCGACGGTCACAACCCAACGTCCGATCGAGCCGGAGTTGAATTCCCACTGGTGGCACCGGAGGATTCACCACCTTGGCGCCCGCAATTGCACTTTCGATCTTGATCGTCACCCGCCGGAGTCATAGCCGAGGCCTGGCCACGTGTCATCTCTGATCTTTTTTGCAATCTTGCCAGCCGATGTTGATCTGGCTACCGGATTCTGACAGGCGACAGTCTGCCTTGTGTCCTCGCCGCCTCGGAGGCGCAGTTGCGCAGCAGATAGTAGGTCGCGACTCCGTCTCGCGTTCCTGTGCACGCAGACGAACAAGCATCGATCAATTCTCCTTCATGGATCGATCGAGGAAACAAGGCCTACTGGCTGTTGTGGCCCATATGATTGCTTAGATGGTACGAGTAAGGCCCAAACTGCAGAAAAACACCCAGAGTGGCCAGTTAGAGAAGTTTGTGATTTCTCAAAAAAAAGTTAGAGAAGTTTGTGTATTTTCCATCGTATTTTCGTGTTTTTGAGGCATACGATATCTAGGAAGGTTCGCTATAGTTCAAAAAATCAACGGGATCGAGCCCGGGCACATGCCCAGGGTGCCCGTACGGTAAATTTGCCCCTGCCGATGGCGGCGAGGGATCTAGTACTGACAAAGTTTGAGTATCGGCCAATTTCAGGTCCCGGCGTAGCTACTTAACAAAGAGGATGGGTTCTTCTTTTGAGAAGGGTAAATCCACATCTTCTCCTGCGACTTTTCTTGGAAGAGTTGACGTAGGCGATCAGCCAGGCGAATAGGTTTTGCTGGGCCACATCGTCCGCCTCCCAGCGGCGGCGCTGGTAATCTTGCCTTGTATAGGCTGGATGTGGTGATTGTGTTTGGTGTTTGTTGAACCAGATTCTTGAGGGCTCAGATCTAGAGGTTGACCGGAGCAATGAAGATATTAAGCTTCAACTGTGGGGGGCTCTGGAGGAACCCAACAATTAGGGCACTACTGGATGTACAAAATCAGCATGGTGCCAATGTGGTGTTCTTGTCAGAAACACATCTGGATGTTTGGGCAGCGGAAGTTCTCAGGAGAAGGATACACATGGATTTTGAAGAGGTCGTTAGGAGTGATGGCAGAAGTGGTGGCCTGCTGATGTTATGGAAGAAGGAGGCAAATATTTCGCTTCGTTTCAAATCAAATAATTTCATTGATGTCTATGTGGGCTTGGGACAAACAGATGTGTGGCGATTGACTGGTCTGTACGGTGAACCACGTTGGGAAAAGAAACATGAAACTTGGTGCTGTTTGAGAGATCTTGCTGCAGTTAGCAATTTACCATGGATGGTGATAGGTGATATAAATGAAATTCTATATGCTTTTGAGAAGGAAGGGGGTAATCCAAGGCCATACTACATGCAAGCTTTTAGGGATGCTCTTATGGATTGTGACCTTTCTGATTTTGGGTAGACTGGTGACAAGTTTACGTGGCATAGGGGTGCGATCAGAGAGAGACTAGATAGGGCTTTGCTAAATGATTCGTGGAGTTTGAAGTTTGAAGGGGCTGTGCTCAAGCATCTCGGCTATGCCCGTTCTGACCATAGGCCCATTCTGATGGATACAGAAACCCATGAAACACACTGAGGGGAGTGGGGAAAGAGTGCTTCGCTTTGAAGCGAAATGGCTGAAAGAATCAAACTTCTGCGATGTAGCTCATGGAGCGTGGGATCTGGTAAGTAGTGAAGAGTTGTTGGGGAATCTTGTGAGTAAACTTGCGTTTGTTCATACCCAGTTGCACCACTGGGACCGTTCGGTCTTGAGAAGCACGAGGAAAAAAATACGAAGTGCGTAAAGAGAGCTAGAACAGATAACAAGAGCTGATGTCAGTGAATCAAACTTGGCTAGACAAAGGGAGTTAGCAGAAGAAAATTGATAAACTGTTAGAACAAGAAGAGCTCCATTGGTTCCAGCAGAGTAGGATCAATTGGCTCCTGTTTGGAGACAAGAATACATCATTTTTTCAAAAATCGGCATCCCATAGGAAGCAACGAAATAGAATTAAGAAGCTAAAGGATGGTAATGGGAATTGGCATGAAGGAACAGCATATCTAAACCCGTTAGTTTCAGATTTTTTGCGGGTCTTTTCACTACAGAGATAGAGGAGATTAACCCCGGCCTTTTAGGGAATGTAATTCCTCGTATTTCTGCGGAGATGAATGATTCCCTAGTTAAACCGTATACGGCCGAGGAGGTTAAAAAGGCTTTGTTTTCAATTGGGGATATGAAGGCACCAGGAGTTGATGGGTTACATGCTATTTTCTTTAAAAAATGTTGGCACTTCATGGGAGATGCTATCACGGCTGAAGTTTTGGAGGCTTTAAATTCAAAGAAAACCCCACAAGGCTGGAATGATACGATCATCGTCCTAATCCCCAAGGTAGATGATCCCGAGGTCATTTCCCAATACAGACCAATTAGCCTTTGCACCGTCCTATATAAGGTAATATAAAAAATGATCGCCTTTAGATTAAAGCTTGTTCTTGATGATGTTATTTCCCCAGTGCAAAGTGCTTTTGTTCCTGGAAGGTCTATCACAGATAACATCTTGCTTGCGTATGAGTGCATCCATACTATAAAAAACAAAAAATCGGGTAAGACTGGTTACTGTGCTGTGAAGTTGGATATGCATAAAGCCTATGATAGAGTCGAATGGACGTTTTTGGAAAAAATTATGAGGAGATTGGGTTTTGATGAGGAATTTATCAAGATGATTATGTCGTGTGTAAACTATGTGAAAAATACAGAGTTCGGTTTAATGATCAAGAGACTGAAGAATTCATTTCTACTAGGGGGCTCCGTCAAGGAGATCTCTTATCACCATATTTATTCTTATTGTGTGCAGAGGGGCTGTCAAGCTTACTAGCTCATAGAAAGGAGGTTCATGGTATTGAAGGAGTACGGGTTTGCAGAAATGCACCATCGGTGTCACACCTATTATTTGCCGATGATTCCTTTATCCTTATGAAAGCTGATATGATTAATGCAACCTCATTGAGACTAGTGCTTGACGATTACTGTGCAAATTCAGGCCAGTTGGTGAGTGAAGCTAAATGCAGTATTTTCTTCAGTCCAAACATTGGGGTAGATGCCAAGGCAGAAATTTTCCCGGAGCTTAATATTATGACCGAAGCTCTCTCAGATAAATATTTGGGTCTTCCAGCGATGGTAGGAGTTGATCGTTCCGATTGTTTTTTGCATCTGATCGAAAGAGTGGTTGTTCGTCTTAAAGGATGGAAGGAGAAGATTTTATCTATGGGAGGGAAATAAATTTTATTGAAAGCGGTGACTCAATCCATTCCTGTTTTTGCCATGGGGTTTTTTTAGAATCTTGAAGAAAATTTGCAAAGAGATAACTGATGCCATGGCTGCGTTTTGGTGGGGGGATGATGATAATGGTAAATGGATGCATTGGTTTGCATGGTGGCGTATGTGTATCTCGAAGAAGAATGGGGGTATGAGGTTCCGTGATCTCTATGCTTTCAATTTGGCAATGTTAGCAAAACAAGCGTGGAGGTTAATCACAAACCCCAATACTTTGTGTGCGGGAGTTCTGAAAGCTAAGTACTTTCCCAATGGAGATTTATTATCCGTAGGTCCAAAAAAGGGTTCCTCCTTTACTTGGCAGAGTATTGTTGCAGGGATACAGACTTAAAAGAGATCATATTTGGAGAGTCGGTACTTGGAAAAACATTAAAATATGGGAGGATCATTGGATCCCCTCAAGCCCATCGAGGAAAGTCATAACACCAAGGAATAATATTGTTCTAAGTACTGTTGATCAACTTATCAACCCTATCACCGGCAGATGGGATGAAGAGTTGATTTTGGATATTTTCAGTCCGGTCGACTCAGTAAGAATCTTGCAAATCCCTGTTATACATGGTACAGTTGATGATTTCGTAGCTTGGCAGATGACAAGAAATGGAGCTTTCTCAGTTCGTTCTGCGTATAATACTGAATGGAACCATCAATTTGGGGATAAGATACGCATGTTGGATGATCAAAGTGGATCAAGTCTGAACCCTGTTTGGGAGGTGGTGTAGAAATTGGAAGTTCCTAGCAAAGTAAAAAAAATCTTGTGGCACGTACTTCATGGGACGATTCCAGGGCTGTCCGTTCTTGCAAATCGCCACATAAAAACCACAAGTCAATGTCCTATCTGTCGGTGGGGTGCGGAAGATATTCAACATCTAATGTTCACTTGCAAACGTGCAAAGGAAGTGTGGAAATCACTCGGTTTATTTGAAATGACAACTTCAACGGTGCAGGTTGATAAGTCAGGCTCTGAAAATCTTGCACAAATTTTGACCGATCCAAGTATTCGGTATCTGGCGTTTGGTCAAATTGGTTTGAAGGAAATTATTGCCGTAGGTGTGTGGTACATTTGGTGGCAGAGGGGAGAGGCTGTAAAAGGAGTAAAAGTTGCCCCGGCCATGAATACAACACTAGATCATCGCCGGTGCGCGTTGCCGCACCCGTCTATTTTGGCAGTTACATAATATTATATTTGTATATAGGGCCATAGGGGCAAAAGAAAAATGAAACTTAAATTTGCAAAAACTCGACCGTTACATTACTCAGTTACCTCAGACCTAACTTTTTGCAAAATGTAATGTGGTAGTAGAGGAGAGCTGGGATTTTTCTTGTGTCTGATGGACTTGGAAGTTGATTCAAGTTTGGACTTACTGGCCGTGCCTTAATGTAGACTCTTAATGGGTACTTGATAAATGTATTGGAAGGGAGTTTTTGCGACCTACATAATCCCAATTTATTTATATTACCTATTTGTATTTAACTATTTGTTGGCAGAGGAGATATGAGTTTTATTGATTTTGGCTGGACTAGTACCATCAGTCAGTTTGTAAGTGGTCAATACAAATTGGATTGTTATGAAAACATACACACCAATCTAGTATCACTAAAAGAAACTGCTAATAAGATGACAATCAACAGCAGAAAACAAACATGTACATGTGATTTTAAAAAGTTTAAATGTTGATTTTAAGCATGGCGTGCCCATGAAATCCTCACTGGTTTATACCCGAATGGCAGCCATCTTCAACAGCAAAAAATAATAAACAATCTGCTCGATTGTTGAGAGCATTACATACATGGAGGAAGATTCCTAAAGAAGGAATTTAATCAGGTTGGAAATCAAATGACACTAACATGTGTGGTACAAGGAGCCGTGTCGATCTGTAGCCACAAGTTCTTCCATTTAGTATTAGCAGCTCCATATGATACGTAAGGAGGCTGTCCAAAATAGGTCATCATGGGAAAGGGGTGACTCCCACGAGTCAATTAAGATCCAAACTGGATTTTCTACCGATCAGCAGTTGATCACCTTGCACCACGTACAAAAAAGTAAAGCTCACAATCAGGAGAGAAAGTCCAATAGAGCAGGTAATATCATTTGCAAGATGGACAATATAGTCAGAAACTCAGAATATATAATAAAAAAGATGATAACTATCACCGGTCACATACTGGAGACAGGATGGCATAATAATGCACCATATGAGGCTAAAATTTTCATATAACATTAACACATATTAGTAGAATGAAAATAAATTTTATATGGCAAAAAGAAAACATTTGTCTCATGACATGTAGAAGAATACGATGCAAATAGATTAGTATGACCATAATATGTTTTTTTTAAAGACCAAAATATGTCTTTGACCTCTGTCAAAAAAAGCATATACTTCTAGTAATAGTTTCAGATGGAGTAATATTCTTTGAGCAGATAGCTACACATTGCTAATGTGTAATCCTGTGTTTTGATTTTCGGCCGAAAAAAGTGGATTTCGGCCGAATTTCGGTCATCTCGGCATGGGGCGAAAAGTATATTTAGGCCGAAATTGCTCAAATTTGGCAAATTTTGGTCAAATTTAAGTTAAATTGCAGTCAAAATTTGATCAAATTTCAGCCGAAATTTTTGAAAATGGCCGAAATTCGGCCATCTCGGCCTAGGGCGAAAAAAAGCTCAAATCGAAAATCAAAACACAGGTGTAATCTACTGTCTAAGCTCGGCTAACTCTACAGTAATAATAATTGAGCATTACAAATGTATATGCATTTTCAGTGGCTGTGCATTTTTTATGCAGTAGCTATTCTCACCCATGGTGACATTTCACGGAATTTTCAACTGTACCTGAATCAGTTCATAAGCTATTTTAGGTGTAAATGTCAATATAGTAGAGAATTCTCACCTGCTTTATGTTCAGTAGCACGCTCAATATTTTCCTTTCACAAGCCATAACCTGAATAACCACATGATTCATCAAGTAACTAATATTATTTAAAAAAAGTGCATGAAAATAGCAAATAGTAGCTGTAGTGCCTGTTAATTGGTCCACGCCAACTGCTATCAGAACTACCTCAACTCACATCAACCTGAACCCAAAGAGAGATTTAAAAGGGGCAGAGGGGAAGGTGTAACCTGGACTTGAAGGACAGTCCAAAAACAGATTCGATCGCCCAAAACAAGTAGAGTAGTATCAAACACTTGGCAGGCCGTAATGGTAATACTCTCTCAAGAGATTATTAGAAAGCGCATCAAGAGAAATCTCAAACGAGGAAAAAGACAGAAGGATGCCAGATTGACATGGACGGATCTGCACAAGAGGAAGCTTGAAATAATGATGAGAACCCATAGTGAGAAGGCCACATGGTTGGTGAAGAAGATGTTTGGTTCTGCTGCCCGAACAACCACGGGGCGACGGATATATAATTATATATGTATTAAACAAGCGCACGAACTCAAGCAGGTGTAGGCTGCCAAAGCAATAACGTACCTCCACTAATCAACACCGCGAGTGGCGGGCATCAACCGCTATGAAGGCTACCATGAACTGATACTTCAATGCTTTCTTCAATGCCGGCAGATCGGCCATCGATCTGATTCTGCGGTCCCTTTCGCACGTTTCTACCGCTTCAGTTGCCGAGGTGTGCGAGGAGATCCACATCCTCTCTCCCTCATTGCTTCGCTCCACGTTGTCTGGCCGATCAAGAGGGCGATCTTCCGTTCACTCGATCGCCATCTCTCTCTTAGATTGGACTGGATGTTTTTTTCCTTCTGAACATACCGATCGCCATCTCCAGTAACGGTTGAGTTGCTCGATGGGCTTTGTCAAATGCTAGGCCCGCACGCTATTTTTCAGTCATACCCCCCGCACCCAAAGGCCCCAATTAATAAGAGAACGCCGATTTTGTTCCAGGAGCAGCGACCCATTGAAGATGGCGATCAGAGGGTCAAGCCCAGCTGCGGGAAGTGTTTCACTGAGAAGCTGATCCAACGACCAAAAAACACCCGGGAATAGATCAAATGGTCCAGTATCGTGAGGCCGTGAGAAGCCTCCTAGAGTGCACAGTTATAATGTTTCTAAATTTGCAATACAGGCGCTTGAGGTAATCCAATCATGCACCGGGGTTGTTGAAATATGAACACTGTATACTGCTATTTTAGTGGATATTTTTCAGAAAGCTTTCAGAATTGGTCTGGTCTCTTTAGTCATTATTCTCGGAATGCAAACAAAGCGGCACACAATTTAGCTAAGTTAACGTATGAATCAAAAGTAGCAATGTACTGGGACGATGATACCCCTACTGTTTTACTTCCAGACTTTGTTAACGATGTGACAGTCATGTGATGAAATAAAGTGCGCCGAATGGCATTCCCTCAAAAAAAAAGAGGATGGGTTCTTATTGTCATCATCCTAGGCTAGTGGCGTAGCTGCAGGGTGGACAACAATGGCGTAGCCAGGAATTTTGGTCAGGGTGGTCTAACTGATATAAAAATCGTTTACACCACGGATACAACATACCAACATACGAATAGAGGGAAAGCTATTTAGCTGAGGGGGCCAATGCCCCCTCCCCCAAATTTGAATCAATAAATATCTTTGTATCTAAGTTTTTGTTCTAGGGCAACGCCGACATGCGCCGAAATTCCAACGCGGTTGATCTCAAATTTTGTAAGTCTGCACAAAGAGAGAATGCTGCAGTGTTATGACCGGTGTCACTTATAGCCGGAGAAGGCCCAATGGGCGCGTCTAGTTAGGGGCTTAGCCCAACTTATCTTAACTTTATTAGCAGCAAGGATTATATAAACAGTTGTAAGGCCACCTTTTGGAATTAAGCAATAAGTCATAACTATTGCTCGACTCCCCTTACGAGTCGGAACCCTAAACCCTAGCCGCCTCTCTCACCGCCTCCTCCTCCTCCTCCTCCTCGCGTGAACACGGCGCCGTCACGCCGCCGGCCACGCCCAAGCCCTCGTCATCCGACCTTCCACCCCTACAACCTACGGTCTAGGCCTAGTAGGACCCTAGCTACTATCAATCTGGTATCAGGTAGCTCCGGTTCGATCATGTCCACGCCGCAGCCCACCCCATCCCTCCCGCTGCCGACCACCTTGTCGCCCCTGATGGCCACCACGATCGCCGCCCCGCTCCTGCCCGCGCCGGCCTCCTCCGTCGCGCCCGCCCCCGCCGTCCTCACCCCGGAGGAGGTGTCCGAGGCACTGCGGGATCTCACCCAGGCGGTCCAGGGCATCCGATTGTTCTTGGCCAGGACTGGCATCACTTATAGCCAGAGAAGGCCCAATGGGTGCGCCTAGTTTGGGGCTTAGCCCAACTTATCTTATTTTTATTAGCAGCAAGGATTATACAAACAATTGTAAGGCCGCCTTTTGGAATTAAGAAATAAGTCATAACTATTGCCTGGCTCCCCTTAGTAGCTGGAACCCTAAACCCTAGCCGCCTCTCTCACCGCCGCCTCCTCCTCCTCGCGCGAACACGTCGCCGTTGTTGGAAATATGCCCTAGAGGCAATAATAAATTGGTTATTATTATATTTTCTTGTTCATGATAATCGTTTATTATCCATGCTAGAATTGTATTGATAGGAAACTCAGATACATGTGTGGATACATAGACAACACCATGTCCCTAGTAAGCCTCTAGTTGACTAGCTCGTTGATCAATAGATGGTTACGGTTTCCTGACCATGGACATTGGATGTCGTTGATAACGGGATCACATCATTAGGAGAATGATGTGATGGACAAGACCCAATCCTAAGCCTAGCACAAGATCGTGTAGTTCGTTTGTTAAAGCTTTTCTAATGTCAAGTATCATTTCCTTAGACCATGAGATTGTGCAACTCCCGTATACCGTAGGAGTGCCTTGGGTGTGCCAAACGTCACAACGTAACTGGGTGGCTATAAAGGTACACTACAGGTATCTCCGAAAGTGTCTGTTGGGTTGGCACGAATCGAGACTGGGATTTGTCACTCCGTGTAAACGGAGAGGTATCTCTGGGCCCACTAGGTAGGACATCATCATAATGTGCACAATGTGATCAAGGAGTTGATCACGGGATGATGTGTTACAGAACGAGTAAAGAAACTTGCCGGTAACGAGATTGAACAAGGTATCGGGATACCGACGATCGAATCTCGGGCAAGTATCGTACCAATAGACAAAGGGAATTGTATACGGGATTGATTGAATCCGCGACATCGTGGTTCATCCGATGAGATCATCGTGGAACATGTGGGAGCCAACATGGGTATCCAGATCCCGCTGTTGGTTATTGACCGGAGAGTTATCTCGGTCATGTCTACATGGTTCCCGAACCCGTAGGGTCTACACACTTAAGGTTCCATGACGCTAGGGTTATAGGGAATAGATATACGTGGTTACCGAATGTTGTTCGGAGTCCCGGATGAGATCCCGGACATCACGAGGAGTTCCGGAATGGTCCGGAGGTAAAGATTTATATATGGAAAGTCCTGTTTTGGTCGCCGGAAAAGTTTCGGGTTTATTGGTAATGTACCGGGACCACCGGGAGGGTCCCGGTGGTCCACCAAGTGGGGCCACCAGCCCCGGAGGGCTGCATGGGCCAAGTGTGGGAGGGGACCAGCCCCTGGTGGACTGGTGCGCCCCCCCACCAAGGCCCAAGGCGCAAGGGAGAGTGGAAGGGGGCAAACCCTAGGCTCAGATGGGCCTAAGGCCCACCTAGTGGTGCGCCCCCCTCTCTCCCCCCTTGGCCGCCCCCCTTAGATGGGATCTAGGGCTGGCCGCCACCCCTAGGGGTGGAAACCTAGGTGGGGGCGCAGCCCCTCCCCTCCCCCTATATATACTTGAGGTTTTGGGCTGCCATAGACACGATTCAATCTCCTTCTTGGCGCAGCCCTACCCCTCTCCCTCCTCGTCTCTTGCGGTGCTTGGCGAAGCCCTGCTGGAGTACCACGGTCCTCCACCACCACCACGCCGTCCTGCTGCTGCTGGATGGAGTCTTCCCCAACCTCTCCTTCTCCCCTTGCTGGATCAAGGCGTAGGAGACGTCACTGGGCTGTACGTGTGTTGAACACGGAGGTGCCGTCCGTTCGGCACTAGGATCATCGGTGATTTGGATCACGACGAGTATGACTCCATCAACCCCGTTCACTTGAACGCTTCCGCTTAGCGATCTACAAGGGTATGTGGATGCACTCTCCTTCCCCTCGTTGCTAGATTACTCCATAGATTGATCTTGGTGATGCGTAGAAAATTTAGAATTTCTGCTACGTTTCCCAACAGTGGCATCATGAGCTAGGTCTATGCGTAGTTACTATGCACGAGTAGAACACAAAGTAGTTGTGGGTGTCGATATTGTCAATTATCTTGCCGTTACTAGTATTATCTTGATTCGGCGGCATCGTGGGATGAAGCGGCCCGGACCGACCTTACACGTACTCTTACGTGAGACTGGTTCCACCGACTGACATGCACTAGCTGCATAAGGTGGCTAGCGGGTGTCTGTCTCTCCCACTTTAGTCGGATCGGATTCGATGAACAGGGTCCTTATGATGGGTAAATAGAAATTGGCAATTCACGTTGTGGTTTTGGCATAGGTAAGAAACGTTCTTACTAGCAACCTATAGCAGCCACGTAAAAACTTACAACAACAATTAGAGGACGTCTAACTTGTTTTTGTAGCAAGTGTTTTGTGATGTGATATGGCCAAAGGATGTGATGAATGATATATATGTGATGTATGAGATCATGTTCTTGTAATAGGAATCACGACTTGCATGTCGATGAGTATGACAACCGGCAGGAGCCATAGGAGTTGTCTTTATTTTTTGTATGACCTGCGTGTCATTGAGAAACGCCATGTAAATTACTTTACCTTATTGCTAAACGTGTTAGCCATAGTAGTAGAAGTAATAGTTGGCGAGCAACTTCATGGAGACATGATTATGGAGATCATGATGATGGAGATCATGGTGTCATGCCGGTGACAAGATGATCATGGAGCCCCAAGATGGAGATCAAAGGAGCTATATGATATTGGCCATATCATGTCATTATTATTTGATTGCATGTGCTGTTTATCATGTTTTTGCATCTTGTTTACTTAGAACGACGGTAGTAAATAAGATGATCCCTCATAATAATTTCAAGAAAGTGTTCCCCCTAACTGTGCACCGTTGTGACAGTTCGTTGTTTCGAAGCACCACGTGATGATCGGGTGTGATAGATTCCAACGTTCACATACAACGGGTGTAAGACAGATTTACACATGCAAACACTTAGGTTGACTTGACGAGCCTAGCATGTACAGACATGGCCTCGGAACACAGAAGACCGAAAGGTCGAACATGAGTCGTATAGAAGATACGATCAACATGAAGATGTTCACCGATGTTGACTAGTCCGTCTCACGTGATGATCGGACACAGCCTAGTTGACTCGGATCATGTAATCACTTAGATGACTAGAGGGATGTCTATCTGAGTGGGAGTTCATAAGATGAACTTAATTATCCTGAACATAGTCAAAAGGTCTTTGCAAATTATGTCATAGCTCGCGCTTCAGTTCTACTGTTTAGATATGTTCCTAGAGAAAATTTAGTTGAAAGTTGATAGTAGCAATTATGCGGACTAGGTCCGTAAACCGAGGATTGTCCTCATTGCTTCATAGAAGGCTTATGACCTTAATGCACCGCTCAGTGTGCTGAACCTCGAACGTCGTCTATGGATGTTGCGAACATCTGACATACACATTTTGATAACTACACGATAGTTCAGTTAAACGGTTTAGAGTTGAGGCACCGAAGATGTTTTGAAACGTCGCAAGACATATGAGATGTTTCGAGGGCTGAAATTGGGATTTCAGGCTCGTGCCCACGTCTAGAGGTATAAGACCTCCGACGATTTTCTTAGCCTGCAAACTAAGGGAGAAAAACTCAATTGTTGAGCTTGTGCTCAGATTGTCTGAGTACAACAATCATTTGAATCGAGTAGGAGTTGATCTTCCAGATGAGATAGTGATGTTTCTCCGAAACTCATTACCACCAAGCTGCTAGAGCTTGGTGATGAACTATAATATATCAGGGACATATATGATGATCCTTGAGATATTCACGATGTTTGACACCACAAAAGTAGAAATCAAGAAGGAGCATCAATTGTTGATGGTTAGTGAAACCACTAGTTTCAAGAAGGGCAAGGGCAAGAAGGGATACTTCGTGAAACGACAAATCAGCTGCTGCTCTAGTGAAGAAACCCAAGGTTGAACCCAAACCCGAGACTAAGTGCTTCTGTAATAAGGGGAACAGCCACTGGAGCAGAATTACCCTAGATACTTGGTAGATGAGAAGGCTGGCAAGGTCGATAGAAGTATATTGGATATACATTGTGTTAATGTGTACTTTACTAGTACTCCTAGTAGCACCATGGTATTAGATACCGGTTCGGTTGCTAAGTGTTAGTAAACTCGAAATAAAAGGCTGCGGAGTAAACGGAGACTAGCTAAAGGAGAGCTGGCGATATGTGTTGGAAGTTTTTCCCAAGCTTGATGTGATCAAGCATCGCACGCTCCCTCTACCATCGAGATTGGTGTTTGCGTTGAGCATAGACATGATTGGATTATGTCTATCGCAATACGGTTATTCATTTAAGGAGAATAATGGTTACTCTGTTTATTTGAATAATACCTTCAATGGTCTTGCACCTAAAATGAATGGTTTATTGAATCTCGATCGTAGTGATACACATGTTCATGCCAAAAGATATAAGATAGTAATGATAGTACCACCTACTTGTGGTACTGCCACGTAAGTCATATCGGTATAAAACACATGAAGAAGCTCCATGTTGATGGATCTTTGGGCTCACTCGTTTTTTGAAAAGTCTGAGAGATGCAAACCATGTCTATTGGTGTATATGCATGAAGAGACTCCATGCAAATGGACCGTTTGGACTCACTTGATTTTGAATCACTTGAGACATGCAAATCATACCACATGGGCAAGATGACTGAAAGCCTCGTTTTCAGTAAAATGGAACTAGAAAGCAACTTGTTAGAAGTGATACATTTTGATGTGTGCAGTCCAATGAGTGCTGAGGCGTGTAGTGGATATCGTTATGTTCTTACTTCACAGATGATTTGAGTAGATGTTGAGTATATTTACTTGATGAATCACGAGTCTGAATTATTGAAAGGTTCAAGTAATTTCAGGGTGAAGGTGAGAGATCGTCGTGACAAGAGGATAAAATATCTATGATATGATCATAGAGATGAATATCTGAATTACGAGTTTGGCACAGAATTAAAACATTGTGGAAATTGTTTCACAACTAATACAGCCTGAAACACCATAGTATGATGGTGTGTCCGAACATCATAACTGCACCCTATTGGATATGATGCATACCATGATGTCTCTTATCGAATTACCACGATAGTTTATGGGTTAGGCATTAGAGACAACCACATTCACTTTAAATAGGGCACCACGCAATTCCGATGAGATGACACCGTATGAACTATGGTTTAGAGAAACCTAAGCTGTCATTTGTTAAAAGGTTTGGGGCTGCGACGCTTATGTGAAAAGTTTCAGGCTGACAAGCTCGAACCCAAAGCGGATAAATGCATCTTCATAGGACACCCAAAATAGTTGGGTGTACCTCCTGTCTCAGATCCGAAAGCAATAAGGGATTGTTTCTAGAATCGGGTCCTTTCCCGAGGAAAAGTTTCTCTCGAAAGAATTGAGTGGGAGGATGGTGGATACTTGATGAGGTTATTGAACCGTCTCTTCAGCTAGTGTGTGGCAGGGCACAGGGAGTTGTTCCTGCGGCACCTACACCAATTGAAGTGGAAGCTTATGATAGTGATCATGAAACTTCAGATCAAGTCACTACCAAACCTCGTGGGATGACAAGGATGCGTACTACTTCAGAATGGTACGTGATCCTATCTTGGAAGTCATGTTGCTAGACAACAATGAACCTACGAGCTATGGAGAAGCGATGGTGGGCCTGGATTCCAAAATGGCTCGAGGCCATGTAATCCGAGAGAGGATCCATATATGAAAACAAAGTGTAGACTTTGGAAGAACTACTTGATGGTCGTAAGGCTGTTAGGTACATATGGATTTTAAAAGGAAGACGGACAATGATGGTAAGTATCACCATTAAGAAAGCTCGACTTGTCGTTAAGATGTTTTTCGACAAGTTCAAGGAGTTGACTACGATGAGACTTTCTCACTCGTAGCGATGCTAAGAGTCTGTTGGAATTATATTAGCGATTACTGCATTATTTATGAAATCTTGCAGATAGGATGTCAAAACATTGTTTCCTCGACGATTTTCTTGAGGAAAGGTTGTATGTGATACAACCGGAAGGTTTTGTCAATCCTGAAAGATGCTAATAAGTATGCAAAGCTCCAGCAATCCTTCTAAGGACTGGAGTAAGCATCTCGGAGTTGGAATATATGCTTTGATGAGATGATCAAAGATTTTGGGTGTATACAAAGTTTATGAGAAACTTGTATTTCCAAAGAAGTGAGTGGGAGCACTATAGAATTTCTGATGAATATATGTTGTTGACATATTGTTGATCAGAAATGACGTAGAATTTCTGGAAAGCATATGGGGTTATTTGGAAAGTGTTTTTCAATGGAAAGCCTGGATTAAGCTACTTGAACATTGAGCATCAAGATCTATAAGGATAGATCAAAACACTTAATGGTACTTTCAAATGAGCACATACCTTGACATGATCTTGAAGGTGTTCAAGATGGATCAATCAAAGAAGGAGTTCTTGCCTGAGTTGTAAGGTATGAAGTTAAGACTTAAAGCTCGACCACGCCAGAAGAAAGAGGAAGGACGAAGGTCGTCCCCTATGCTTTTTTCATAGGCTCTATACGGTATGCCATGCTAAGTACCACACCTGATGTGTGCCTTGCCACATATCTGGCAAGAGGGTACAAAGGTAATCTAGGAGTAGATCACCAGATAGCGGTCTAAATTATCCTTAGAGGAATAAGGATATGTTTCTCGGTTATGGAGATGATAAAGAGTTCGACGTAAAGAGTTACGTCGATGCAAGCTTAACACCTATCCAGATAGCTCCGAGTAGAGATACCGGATACGTATAATGGAGCAACAATTTAGAATAGCTCCAAGTAGAACAGTTATTTGAAATGGCTCCAAATGTAGCGTAGTAGTTGCATCTACAAGATGACATAGAAATTTGCGAAGTACATACGGATCTGAATGTTGCAGACCCGTTGACTGAAACCTCTCTCACAAGCATAACATGATCAAACCCAGAACTCTTTGGGTGTTAGTCACATGGGGATGTGACCTTGAGTGTTAATCACATATCGATGTGAACTTGATTATTGACTCTAGTGCAAGTGGGAGACTGTTGGAAATATGCCCTAGAGGCAATAATAAATTGGTTATTATTATATTTCCTTGTTCATGATAATCGTTTATTATCCATGCTAGAATTGTATTGATAGGAAACTCAGATACATGTGTGGATACATAGACAACACCATGTCCCTAGTAAGCCTCTAGTTGACTAGCTTGTTGATCAATAGATGGTTACGGTTTCCTGACCATGGACATTGGATGTCGTTGATAACGGGATCACATCATTAGGAGAATGATGTGATGGACAAGACCCAATCCTAAGCCTAGCACAAGATCGTGTAGTTCGTTTGTTAAAGCTTTTCTAATGTCAAGTATCATTTCCTTAGACCATGAGATTTTGCAACTCCCGGATACCGTAGGAGTGCCTTGGGTGTGCCAAACGTCACAACGTAACTGGGTGGCTATAAAGGTACACTACAGGTATCTCCGAAAGTGTCTGTTGGGTTGGCACGAATCAAGACTGGGATTTGTCACTTCGTGTAAACGGAGAGATATCTCTAGGCCCACTCGGTAGGACATCATCATAATGTGCACAATGTGATCAAGGAGTTGATCACGGGATGATGTGTTACAGAACGAGTAAAGAGACTTGCCGGTAACGAGATTGAACAAGGTATCGGGATACCGACGATCGAGTCTCGGGCAAGTATCGTACCAATAGACAAAGGGAATTGTATACGGGATTGATTGAATCCGCGACATGTGGTTCATCCGATGAGATCATCGTGGAACATGTGGGAGCCAACATGGGTATCCAGATCCCGCTGTTGGTTATTGACCGGAGAGTTATCCCGGTCATGTCTGCATGGTTCCCGAACCCGTAGGGTCTACACACTTAAGGTTCGATGACGCTAGGGTTATAGGGAACAGATATACGTGGTTACCGAATGTTGTTCGGAGTCCCGGATGAGATCCCGGACGTCACGAGGAGTTCCGGAATGGTCCGGACGTAAAGATTTATATATGGAAAGTCCTGTTTTGGTCGCCGGAAAAGTTTCGGGTTTATCGGTAATGTACCGGGACCACCGGGAGGGTCCCGGTGGTCCACCAAGTGGGGCCACCAGCCCCGGAGGGCTGCATGGGCCAAGTGTGGGAGGGGACCAGCCCCTGGTGGACTGGTGCGCCCCCCACCAAGGCCCAAGGCGCAAGGGAGAGTGGAAGGGGGCAAACCCTAGGCTCAGATGGGCCTAAGGCCCACCTAGTGGTGCGCCCCCCTCTCTCCCCCCTTGGCCGCCCCCCTTAGATGGGATCTAGGGCTGGCCGCCACCCCTAGGGGTGGAAACCTAGGTGGGGGCGCAGCCCCTCCCCTCTCCCTATATATACTTGAGGTTTTGGGCTGCCATAGACACGATTCAATCTCTTTCTTGGCGCAACCCTACCCCTCTCCCTCCTCGTCTCTTGCGGTGCTTGGCGAAGCCCTGCTGGAGTACTACGCTCCTCCACCACCACCACGCCGTCGTGCTGCTGCTGGATGGAGTCTTCCCCAACCTCTCCTTCTCCCCTTGCTGGATCAAGGCGTAGGAGACGTCACCGGGCTGTACGTGTGTTGAACACGGAGGTGTCGTCCGTTCGGCACTAGGATCATCGGTGATTTGGATCACAACGAGTACGACTCCATCAACCCCGTTCACTTGAACGCTTCCGCTTAGCGATCTACAAGGGTATGTGGATGCACTCTCCTTCCCCTCGTTGCTAGATTACTCCATAGATTGATCTTGGTGATGCGTAGAAAATTTTGAATTTCTGCTACGTTTCCCAACAGCCATCACGCCGCCGGCCGTGCCCAAGCCCTCGTCATCCGACCTTCCACCCCTACAACCTATGGTCTAGGCCTGGTAGGACCCTAGCTCCTATCATGCAGAGTGCAGGGACAATTGAAGGGTTGCTCACTGAATTTGTTAGAGTACGTAATGGGCCTAATGGCCTGGGCGGGCGGTATAGCCCGTTAATCTTAGGGTTAATCAGAGATAAGGGTCGCTTGCTTAGGATCAAGTAAGCCTTGCTTGGGAGTCAAGTAAACCTCTCTATATAAAGAGAGCAGATGTATCGATCTAATCAAGCAAGAATTAAGAAGGAAATCCCTTCCATCTTGCCCGACCGTGGGCAAAAGGCCCCCGGTCGGCCCTCTCGCGCCCTCCTTCTAGCAGCGCCATAACAATTTGGTATCAGCTAGCTTCAGTTTGATCATGTCTTCACCGTCGCCCAACCCGTCTCTTCCGCTGCCAGTCACCTCGTCGCCTTCGGCGACCATCACGACCGTCGCCCCGCTCCTGCCCGCGCCAGGATCCTCCGTTGCGCCCGCCCCCGCCCCCGCCGTCCTCACCCCGAAGGAGGTGTCCGGGGCGCTGCTGGACCTAACCCAGGCGGTCCAGGAGATCTACCTGTTCTTGGCCGGGTCCTACGGGCCGCACCTGGCTGCGCTGCCCATCGCCGTCACCGCGCCGCCGTGGCTGCCATGGCAGCCGCTGCCCTAGGCGGCCTCCGCCGTGCTCGTCCGGCCGCTACAACAGCTGCCATCCACTGCCCCGCCCTGGCTGCAGTGGCCGCCGCCGCTGCCCCAGGGCGTCCCCGCCGCGCTCGCTGGACCGCTGCAGCTGCCATCCACCGCCACCACCGCCCCGCCCTGGCTACAGTGGCAGTCGCCACTCCTGACGGCCTCCGCCGCGCCTGGAGCTCCGCCGCAGCAGCCATTGCCGGTCAGCTCCGGCCCCGCATGGACCGCGCTGGCGGGAGTCCCAATCTACCAGATCAAGTTCCCGCTATCGCCATTACCGCTTCCCAGGGCGTCCCCATCCAGCAGATCAAGTTCCCGCCGTCGCCGTCACCGCTTCTGGCTCGGATCACTACCCGCCACATGTCGGCGGCGGTGAGGCTGCAGGCTGCTGCGCGCGGCCTCCTAGCGCGTCGGCGTGTGCGGGAGATGCGTGGTCTGCAGCTGCCGCTCCTCCCAGCCGCGCTTCGCTGCGCAAAGAACCTCGATCTCGTCCGCTGCGTCGGGGATCTTGGGCATGCTGTTTTCCCCGCGGGCAGCGACCTCAAAGTCTGCGACATCGGCGGTTGGGGGGCGCACCCCTCCTCGTCATTCTCCATCGCAAGCCCTCCACTCTTCTCTGTGCGGTGCAGACCAACAGCCGTCTAGCGGGGAGAAGGCAGGGTGTCACCGACAGAAGCGCACCGCGTAGCACCACTGCATTCCGCCAGCCACCGCGAGGGCGCCTGTGCTGGTCGCTCTTGCGACCACTTCCAGGTGGCCATACACATGCACTCCTTTTGTCCTGATGGTGCCCACGGGATCCAGGTGGTTGTACACGTGCACGTCCGACGTGTGGATGGTGTCCACTTTTTGTTAAGGGGTCCAAAATAAATCGCCCCAGTCCATTTCAGGTTGAGAGTAATAAAACAAGCCGAGATGTAAAAGGCTTGTTTTTAGGTGTTAGGTTTGTGTTGCGTCGAGTCATGGTTATAAGTTGGTTAGGCTGCAGCTCGAGGACAAGCTGCATGTCCAGGTGGGGTGTAGTGTTAGAGTACGTAATGGGCCTAATGGCCTGGGCGGGCGGTATAGCCCGTTAGTCTTAGGGTTAATTAGAGATAATGGTCGCTTGCTTAGCGGTCAAGTAAGCCTTGCTTGGGAGTCAAGTAAACCTCTCTATATAAAGAGAGGAGATGTATCAATCTAATCAAGTAAGAATTAAGAAGGAAATCCCTTCCATCTTGCCCGGTCGTGGGCAAAAGGCCCCCGGCCGGCCCTCTCGCGCCCTCCTTCTAGCAGCGCCATAACAGAATTCTACATTAATGACCTGATTTGATTCAAGGGCTGCCGGTGATGTTGGTTCCACGACTTAAATTTAAGAGTTCCACGTGTTGTCGATTCCAGAATTTGCTAATCCTCAGTGGGAGTGGAAACTTACAGTACAGTGCATAGGTAATTTTACCCTCTTGTGCATAAGTAGTTATGCATTTTGGTAAATTAGGAGAAGCAATAGCAGTCGATAGTTTTTATGAGAGATTCATACAGGACCTATGTTTCCTTTCATGTACTGCTATACATGTCAAATTTGTTTGACGAAATATTTCTGCCATGTATAAATGCTAAGATATGTCCGCATAAGTTTAAATTATTATCGGGCATTGGATGATCGATTTTGAGGAAAATTTGGTAACCTATTCTGAAGAAAATATTTTTATTTTGTGAGCATACTGGAAAAAAGATGGGTTATGCATTATCTATTATTCTAAACTCTTAAGTCTCAAGTTGGTTCGTCAGATGATCTAATAATTTGTGTATTTTACATTAGCTTGATCCTTTTATATTATCAAAATCCACTTTCAGCTATAAATTCATAACTGATATCCTTTTATATTGAAGTAGTTAGTCATCGACCCATATGGCTGGTGTGATAGATACTGAGTTACTGACAAGGGGCAGCAGCACACAATGAGAATGCTTATCTATATTTCTGATGCCTGTTGTGCTCAGTAAATAAGTATAAAGTGTAAAATACAATAACAATAACATGTATTCACTATAATACCACATAGTAAAGATTGAAAAAAAAACAGCACCTATGATTTTGCTTTCTGTTGTATGCTACAATATTAAACGTTTGAAACTTGCATGCTTGATTATGTCTAGGAATATATATTTTCCATTTCCAGTCTGCATTTTTGTGAATGGTACATATATGGTAATATCGTGTCTCTTAAAATGGTGCTTGCAAGACAGAATAGTACTATTTGGAGAATGCTTTTTCTACAGTAGAGACTTTACTTTTGTCTGACATCAACAACGTAAATCTGAACTCAAAATTATTACATAAGGATAGAGTATGATTGAAATTAAGGGAAAAATCCACATAAGTTCAGTTAAATAATCAACCCTACAGGCATTGGCAAGTCACCATACTGATCAGGGTGCATCTTTTGAAGCTGAATGGAATGTAGAGTTTGCAGAGTATGCGCAATGCAAAGACTTGGCGCCATAGCATAATTTCAGGGGAACTGCCTTCTGCGTGGGACAATGATCTTCCGGTTAGTGTTTCCCTGCATCTCTTGCCCTTTTAATCATCAAGGTGTCAGAATGATATATATGCTTTGTTTTCAGTTTTGTTATTTTTGTACATCGCAGATGTAGAATTGTGGATAACCCTTCTGATGTTTCTAGAACTTACCTCAATAGTATGTGAATGTTCCTGCTAAAGTTACCGGGATTTCTTGGGAGGTACTGCTGGTCTTGCAACATCAAATACAACATTGCTAAGTGCATATCCTAGAGTTTTTCAAGGATCTTAAATAATGCATCTTTTCATAGTAACCATTTGTTTGTTCCAACTCAGCTTAATAATGTATAGATTGTTTTGTCAATCCCGGTGCAAGTCATGTACTCCCTCTGACCCATATTAACTGACGCTGGTTTGGTACAAAGTTGTAGAATTGTTCTGCAACGTAGAACATGCTTGTCCGACAATAATGGCATAACAAGACATACCTGAGTTAATTTTGCCCGAATATAGTATTATCGGTGAGAAAGAAGTACATAACAGAGAAATACTCAACCAAGCAAATGATATCTAGTATATCCTGGCGTTTCTCAAAGATAACAAAAGAAAAATTCTTCCTAATGTTTGATCTTATTACAGGTACAAGCAACTGTTGCTTCAATCCAAATTACAGGTGACTTTGGCACGGCGATTCTGTCGCCAGGATTTTAACTCCTTTGTGATCTCAGCCTTCCGCGGATGAACTCCAGCTGCTAAGGTAACAGAGAATTCTTCCAACGCCACAGCCCTGGAGAGCAGGAACCTTGCAAGCATCTTTTCAAGAGGCCGCCCTTGGAAGTTTGCAATGCTGATTCGCCTCACCTTGTGAGCCAAGCACCTGACATACGTCTGCCGCAGACGCTCGGGCATCTGGCTGCTGTACTTGACGCCTTCGTCGACGGGGCCGCCGTCTTCTGGGCCACTGTCTGAATCTGATTTGTCATCGTCATGGTCCCTGTGCACCCTCTTCCTCTTCTTCTTTGGAGGCTCTGGACCTAGAGGAAAGAACGACAGTACTTCCAGGTTCTTGGCCTTGACAAGCATGTCCGAGACCGACTGGACGGCTTCATCGGTGGGCAGGCAGCCCTGGAGGCTCAGGTGGGTGAGGCTGTCCATGGCACGCAGGAAGCCGGTGAACACGTTGCAGGCCATGGATGGGCGCAAGGAAAGGTGAAGGTACGCCAGATTGGCGCAACATCTTTTGGTTGCTCACAGCCATGATTCCCGGTGAGTTTTTCGCAGATTTCGATCCTCACCGCCTTGACCCCATCGTAGTTCGCGACGGTGATGAAGGACGAGCCGCGGGGAGGAAGGCCGCCCTTGTAATGCAGCGACTCTAGGCAGGTGGTCTGTAGCTGGACGACGGTGGCATGGTGACAGCAGATCATGGCGAAGCTCCGCAGGCGGGCGGGCGTCACGGCTATCTGCTTGATGGTGGGGCACTCCTCCAGCGTCAGCTTGGCGAGGCCCGGGCAGGCGGTGATCAGCTGCTGCAGCTCCCCGTGGGGGTCCATGATCCTGGCGAGGCAGAGCGTCTCCAGCGCCGCCATGTCCACGGTCCCCGGCAGGTCGAGCGTCCAGTTGGTGAGGCGCAGCCGACGGAGCGTGGGGCAGCCGAAGATGTGGGGGTGCGTCCCGGTGTACCTGTTGGTGTCGTGCCTGTCGAAGTCCGCCGAGTGCTTCGTTCCGAGGATGGGGCAGCGGAGGAAGGGGCAGAGCGTGCCCATGGAGTCGGCGTCGTACCCGAGCTTGACGTCGAGGTCCTCGACGCCGGAGTCGACGACGGTGGCGATCCACTGGTCGAGCAGGTCGTACGGGGGGTGCACCACGCTGACATGGAAGGCGCGGATCGGCGTCGCCATGCCCTTGCCCATGATCGCGCTCGTCACCTGGTGGTCGAAGCAGACCTTGAGCTCGCCACCGGAGCGGCCGTACCGGTCGCCTGACTTGGTGTCGACGAGGTGGACGACGGGGACGCCCTCGTGGACGTGGCGCCATCGCCGCGAGAGCCCGCTGGTGCGCACGGCCTCGTCGGACATCAGGTGGGAGAGGACGCGCTCGAGCGCCTTGTCGGGCAGTGCGCTCAGCCGGTCTCCTCCGTTCCTGTGCGACGGCGCCATCTTCGGTCGTCGGCGATCAGGTCAGATCAGATGGATGGATGATCTGCGAATCTCCTCTTATATCGCCTATAAATCTGAGTCGGTTCATACAGGTTGCCAACAAATTTTAGTCGGTAACTCCACGAGTCGGTTCTCGACTTATATTAGTCGTTGCCACAACCTTTCTCAGATCGACGGCTTAGTTGCCAGATCGGATCGTCATGGCTTCGCCGCAGAAGAAAAGGATCGTCGCGGCCTCGCCGTCGGGGCGCAGAGACCGCCTGAGCGAGCTCCCGGACATCCTGCTGGGCCACGTGCTCTCCTTCCTCCCGACCAAGGAGGCCGGCCGCGCCGCGGAGCTGTCCCGGCGGTGGCGCCACGTCTTCCGCAACGTCCACACCGTCTCCTTCGCGGAGCGCCAGGGCGCCAGGGCCAAGGACTGGACCACCTTCTACTACGACGCCGAGGAGAAGAAGAGCTGCAGCCACGTGCTCCTCGACGACGTCTGGAACGCGCTGCTCTGCCGCCGCCGCTGCGCCCGCGCCCACGTGCCGCTGCGCCGCCTCCGCGTCGCCTTCGACGACTGCCACTGGTGGAACGAGCACCACGTCGACCAGTGGCTCGCCTACGTGCTGCGCTGCAGCAGCAACCAGGAGCTCCACCTCGACCTGCGCTTCCAGCTCCGCCCGGTCTGCTCGCGCGAGCCCTGCGGCGACAGGCCCGGACGCCGGAGAGGGGGCGGCTGGTATGAGATGCCGAGGAGTCTCTACTCCTGCGTCGTCCTGCGCTCGCTGCGCCTCAGCTACTGCCTGCTGAACCTGCCGGAGGCCGCCATCAACCTCCCGTTCCTCGAGACGCTGCACCTGACCGCCGTCGACGGCGATGATTCCGGGACCTGCGTCGAGCGGCTGATCGCGAGCTGCCCCCGCCTCGTGGACCTCACGCTGGAGGCCGACGCCGGCGTGGAGAGAGTCTCCGTCCTCGAGAGACGCCTCCGCCGCTTCGCCCTCCGTTGCTGCCACGACGTGGAGTCCGTCGACATCGACGCGTCCGAGCTGGTCTCGCTGGACTACTGCGGCCCGGTCCCCGATGAGCAGTTCCTGTCTCTGCGCGGCGGCGCGCCGGCAGCCATAATGTCATGCACGCTCAATTTCTGCAAAGTCCTTTCCAACGACGAGGCCGAGTTCGACAGGCTCAGGAGGTTTATGGAGAAGTTTTCCGGCGTGAAGCGCCTGCATCTGCACCATCGACGCCTCCCGGCGAGGTCCTTCGACAATGGGTTCCCCTCCTTTCCTAACCTGACGAGGCTCGCGCTGCAGGGCCCCCTTCTGAGTCCCGACGCGGTGCGTCAGATCCTGGAGCAAACACCAAACCTGGAGATCCTCTCGCTGTTCATGGAGCTCTCCGTGGTTCCCGACGAGTCGAGCTTCTCGATCCCGTGCTTGCGACATCGGGTGAGGGAGATCAACATGGTTCATTATGAGGGTGACAAGCTGCAGAGGATGATGGCCAGGCTTCTGTTCCGCAATGCGCTGCTTCTTGAGAGGTTCTGTGTCGTCCTCGTCAAGGGACCGCTCGTGCTGCAACATGCACTCAAGACGGAGATCGAAAGCTGGGTGGTGGCTGCCCATGCTGAACCCATTTTCCTCTGATTGATTACTCGATCGGTTAGTGTCTTCCATGGACCAAGCTCAGATCATACTGCATTTTTTTAAAGTAACTGAGAGGATAGTTTTGCTCTTAAGATGAAGATCTCAGGATTTTATTTTTCAAGGAACATGAGACTAATAATTCTGCATGTAAGAACATTCGTAAGACTGTCGTTTTATGTGTTGCCGAGTAATCTCTTGGTTCTAGTGGACTTTTTTTTTGCGAGAAGGTTCTAGTGGATATTTGTTTGTTTGAATATTGAATGTGTTTTTCTCTTCTAATATAAACAAAATTTGAAGTGGTTTTTAGACTTGAGAGAAAGCTAGGGCCTCATCACCCAGCTGCAATGTTGAATTATTAGGGAAACTAGTCTTAGCTATGTTGTGTGCCACACCTTTTGCCAATTTTGGACAATGCTTGAACTCCACGTTCTGGTCTCTGCTTTCAAATAAAAAACATTCTGCATATATGTTGCCACATCCGAACACCAAAGTTCATGTGAACACTATATGCAATTACGTCCTGAAAATCAAACTCCTCTTGAATATTAATTCACCCCCATTGGATTTCAAAAGAGTTAGCCCATCTCTCATAGTTATTACCTCAGCCATGGTCGTCGATGTGGAAGTAGGTACATGAAGCAGTTAAGAAGCGTCCTTTTTCCTCACGAACGATTGCACCTAATGCACTAGTTCCATCATCTACCAAAAACGCAGCACTGTGTTTTGTTTTACCCGTCGGGGTGCCTGGGGAGTCCACCTAACCCTTGTCTGGCTGGGCTCCCACTTTGCCAAACACACATTATTCATGAGGTGGAAGACGGCGGGATGAAGGGCAGCGGCGCTGCTACGATGTCTGGTCGGGATGGAGGAAGGGCGCATGGTCTATGTCTAGTCCGAAAGTTCACATATTTCAGTGGGGTCCGAAATATTTTTAACCCCGAAATATTAAGGAAGATTCAAAGTGATTCCAATATAAGTTTAAATTATGTTAGAATTCATTAAAGTTGAGTGAAATTTGAAATCTCAAAATCCGAGACAATTTCCAAAATATGCGAAATTTTGCATATTTCGGTGAGGTCCGAAATTATTTTGTTTCCGAAATTAAAAACCTTGAAACAGTGCACTTTTTCAAAGTTTTTTCCGAGCCAAATTTTGTTTTTCTTACAGGAGCTCCTACAATGTCCAAACACCACGAAAATTTGCACACACCTTGCGCACACAAGCATCTTGGATGCCAAAAATCTTTTTTTTAATTTCTTGCTATTTGTTTTGAATTTACTATTCATTGACATGCATATTTACTTTTTTTTCTTTGTCACAAGGTCCTGGAATGTCCAAACAGCACGAAACTTTGCACGCACCTTGCGCACCCGACTATCTTCAATCCCGCAAATTTTAGATTTTTTATTTATTTTTGGTTGCTATTTTTTTCGAATTTACTGTTTACCTCGCGCACTGTTTATGTCAGGCGGAGACCGCTTGAGGGACTAAACTTATCCGGTTTTGAAAATTGAGGGACTAAGTTTTGGTGATTTTGAAATTAAGAGACGATTTCTAAACCTTCGGAAGAGTTGAGGGACCAAAAATATACTTAGCCCTCCTTAAAATCAGACTCCGCTTGAATATTAGTGCACCCCATCGGATTTGCAAAGAATTGGCCCATCTTGCATAGTCATTACCTCAGCCATGGTCACCGCATATGCAACATGTGCAAGTAGGTACATCAGTACTCCCTCCGATCCTTTTTACTCTGCACATTGGATTTGCCGAAAGTCAAACTTTGCTAAGTTTGACCAAATTTATATTAGAAACTATTAGCATCTATAATATCTAATAAATATAATATGAAAATATATTCCAAGATGAATCTAATGATATTGGTGTTGTTATGTGAATGTCTATAATTTTTTATATAAACTTGGTCAAAGTTCGATGAGATTGACTTCAGACAAACATAATATACAGAGTAAAAAAGACAGGAGGAAGTACATGAAGCAGCTGAGGCGGCCTTTTTCCTCGTGAATGATTGCATTTGATGCACCAGTTCCATCATCAACCAAAAGAGCACATCATGTTTAGTTTTACCGGGCGGGGTGCCAGGGAGCCCACCTCACCGTTGTCTAGTTGGGATCCCACTTTGCCAGGTGGAAGACGATGAGATAAAGGCAGGCAACACAGACGCAGCATCATGTCAGGATGGAGGGGGCTTGCAGCGTCGCAAGGTGGACAGCGACGGGATGAAGATGTGGCGGTTGCACAGCTCGTCACGGCCATGGGATGCATGGACGTGGCAAGGTGGGAGATGGCCGCCGACACAGGAATGGGTGAGAGTTTAGGTTTCGGCATTCAGTTTATATGTTACAGTTTTGGTAAAGCACATCTAGATGTGTTATAATTATGCACATCTAAGCCATATCTCATTGATTTTATATTGAGATTTGTGTGGGTATATTTTTGGTTAATTTTTTTTCTATACTTGATTGAGTCATTTAAATGTACAATAACTAGGGCACATCTAGATGTGCCCTAAACACTCTATGTTAACTAGGATTGGTTTATTCAGATAAAAAACCAGTTTATAGAAAATGATCACCAAATTCGTCACGCGAAAAAGATCAACAAAAGTTAATTCACCAACTTAATTCGATTTTGTTTTTGGTTAACCGCATCAACCAATATACCCTAAGAAATCTAGCTCAGTCTTACACCTCTACACATTTCGGCCTATTCATCTCATCCCCTTGCAGTTGCACCTCACGGCGAATGTAGGTATTCAGATTATAGAAAATGATCACTGAATTCTTCACACAGAAAAGATCAAACCAACCTGTACTTAATTCGGTTTGGTTTTTGGTTAACCGCATCAGCCAAAATACTCTAAGCAACATGGCTTAGTCTCACTCCTCTACGCGTCTCATCCTCTTGCAATCGCGGGACTCACGGCGAATGTGCTTCTCCTGACTTGCACCGTTGCACGTCGGCTACGGTTGGGTGCGAGCAGGGCAGCCTCCAGGAACTGGATGCCTTGATGCCAAATGCAATACAGAGCCTTAAAATTAGAATGTGTAGATAAATAAATAGTTCTTTCCCTTAATTATACTCCCTCTGTTCCATATTACTTGTTCCTGATTTAGTACAAAGTTGTACTAAATCAGCGACAAGTAATATGGAACGGAGGGAGTATAACTCTAGCTTGGTGCTCCGGCTAGTGGCTGTGTGTGACTAGGCAGTGCGGCTGGAGCTGCAGTTTTCATGCCTGTTTGGCTCGGTAGCTCACCGCGGTAGGTTTTAGGATGGTGTAGCAGCCCTTTCCCCTTGGCTCCGGTGTTGCAAGGAGGGTCCGTGGCTATGTGGTGGTGCCAGATCCGCTGGTTCTCACAGGCTTCGAGGAAAGAGGTGGCTCCGCGTGGTGGTGGCAGCCGCTGCGTCAGGTGTGTGCGGGTCAGCGGAGGTGTTGTCGGCCTTATATGCGTGGAGGTGATGGTATGTGCTGCTACAGGCGAAAGCCTTCCCGGTGCTTGCCGGCCGGTGGCGGCGGTGCCTTGCGTCGTGATCCTCCTTGAAGGCGCTGGCATGTTGGTTTATGCCAGCCTTCTCTGCTACACTGCTTCTTTTATTCAAGTTCTCACAATTTGAGGTCTGTTCTGCATTTTTTTTCTTATGAAACCATAAAAAATAGACAGCACTGAATCCAGGTGGAGGGTCAAATAAAGCAAACTTTCCATTCAGGTCTAGACTGTTTATGATCTAGTCCATTTCTGGCCGCTCACATACAGAATTCTGACTGATATAGTGCAATTTTTCTCCTTACGCTATCAGCTTATTGCCGTCGCAGACTAATGATCTGAACATGTTTAATTTGCATTGAATGATAAGTGTTTATTCGCGGTGTAAATTGTGTGCTCTCGTACAATTACCTTATCCTTTCTAACATTGGCACCTTTTTTTTGGAAAAACCCCACCCATATATTAATTAATTGACATAAATGTTCGTACAATCAATCGTTACAGCTCTAGCCATGCAGGACGGAACACTATTAATAAGAATACCATAATATCTATTTATAAAACTAAATTTTACAATCTCGTGAGCCACCATATTCGCCTTCCTGTTAATCTTGGTGATTTTTAAAGTACTCATCATCTTGGAGACACTCATCGCTTTCTTCTTCAAATCAACAAGGTTTGACTTGTTCAGGTTATCATTTACAAAAATCAAGACCACAAAAGAGCAGTCAGTTTCCAAAATAATGAGCCTGTGAAGAGTGATGCCAACGTAAAGGCCCGAGATGGCTGCTCAAAGTTCCGCTTCCTCAGCACCAAGACAAGTACCAATATAATCCCAAGAAGAAATAAGAACTTCTTCAGAATGATTTCTAACAACCACCCCGACGCTCGCAGCGCTAATGGCCTCCACAAAACTTGCATCAACATTAATCTTGAGGAATTCCGGAGTGGGAGGCAGCCATGAAACACAAATCCTCTCCACATTACTAATGGGTTGTAAACCATCAATCACAACCTTACCTTTGTTACTTACCTCTACCTTTGGTTTGCAGGGTCGTGGTCCGTGTTTACTTGAAGACTTATCTCAGTATAAACCGTCCGTTCTAAAAGTAGCTTGAACTTACGGTTGTTCTTTTTGTCCTTCTACTAATGCTTCTAGGAACTGATCTCAATAGTATGTGAATGTTGTTAAGTTAATACTAGGATTTCTTGGAGGTTAGTGTTCATCTTGCAACATCAATTACGACATTGCTAACTGCATATCCTTGTATTTTTCAAGCAGCTTTGTCTAGGTGTAAATATTGCATTCTCTTCATAATAAGTTTTTTGTTTCTTCCAACTCTGATTTAGTTAGTAATGCATAGATAACTTTGTCAATCCCACTGTGATTCGCGTAGAACTGTTTTGCCTGCAAAATAGGATGCCATTTTACCCTAGACTTCAATTGCCTTGTGGTATTTGTTCTCTTATTCCCAATTAACTGCCTTCTGCAACATAACAATATGGTGTGTGGGACATTAGTAACTAATCAGATCCTAGTTGGGTTAGTAAACATGAAATATTCAAGCAAATTATATGTACTCACCCGTCCCTAAATATAAGTCTTTCTAGAGATTACAATATGGACATCATACGGACTCTAAAATATGTCTATATACATCCGCATGTAGTCCGTATTAAATCTCTAATAAGAGGGCTTATATTTGGAATCGGAGGGAGTACTATATATGGACTACTAAAGAATAACAAAATAAAATTATTTTGAACTTTGGATTTTACAAGTGCAAGCAATTTTTGCTGCCGTCTAGTTACAAGTGACTCTGGTACTGCGATTGCATCGCCAAGAAATTAACTCCTTTGCAATCTCATCCTTCTGTGGACGAACTCCATCTGCTGGCGTAACTGTGGATTCCTCATCCTGCTGTGCATGAACTCCATCGGCCAGCGTAACTGTGAATTCTTCCAACACTGCAGCCCTGGAGAGGAGAAACCTTGCCAGCGTCTTTTCGAGAGGCCGCCCTTGGAAGTTTGCAATGTTGATTCTTCTCACCTTGTGAGCCAGGCACCTGACGTGCGTATGCCACAAACTATTGGGCATCTGGCTACTATACACGGCGCTGCTGTCGATGGTGCCGTCCTCCGACTTGGTATCCGAGTCTGAATCTGATGCCACATGGTAGCGTCTCCTCTTCTCCTTTGGAGGGTCAGGCGCCAGAGGAAACAGAGTCAGCACTTCCAGGTTCCAGGTGTTGAGAAGCAGAGCGGCGACGGACCGGACGGCGTGATCGGTGAGCAAGCAGCCATGGAGGCTCAGGTGCGTGAGGCTGTCTAGGGAGCGCAGGAGGCTTGTGAACAGGCTGCTGTAGTAGGCCATTGATGGGCGCAAGGAAAGGTGGAGATACTTGAGGTTCTTCTTGCAGCTGCGGATGAGCGTCGTGACTGGAGCGATGTCGTCTGGCACCTTGCTGGAGAGCTTCTCGCAGATTTCGATCCTCACCGCCTTGACTCCGTTGTAGTTTGCGACGGTGATGAAGGACGAGCCGTGGGGAGGAAGGCCGCCCTTGTAGTGCAGCGACTCTAGGCAGGTGGTGTGCAGCTCGACGCCGGTGGCGTGGTGACAGCAGATCATGGCGAAGTTCCGCAGGCAGGGGCTGGGCACCGTGATCTCGAGATCAGTCGCTGCAGCTCCCCGCGTGGGTCCATGATCCTCGCGAGGCAGAGCGTCTCTAGCGACGCCATGGTCATGGCCAAGTTTTCCGGCATGTCGAGCCTCCATCCCACCAGGCGCAGGCGGCGGAGCATGGGGCACCCGAAGATGTGGCGCTGCGTGTGGGTGTACCTGTTACGGTCGCTCTTGTCGAAGTCCGCCGAGTTTTTCCGTCCGTAGAGGCCTGGCGTGAAGGGGCAAAGGCGGCTGCCCAGGCCAGACTCGTGGTACCCAGTGGCGGAGCCAGGATTGGCTGACGCCCCAGGCGAGAAACTAAGTGTAAAAAAATCTAGTTTCAAGCATAGTTTTAAATAGCCTGCTATAGCCCCGTTATAGCTCCGCTATAGTTGTTTGAGCATGTTGCCGCTAAATGATTTCAAGTACAATTTGCCGCTATAGCCTCGTTATAGCCCAGCTATAACTGTTTTTAAGGGTCGCCGCTATATGTCATAGCCCGCTATTTAAAACATTGGTTTCAAGGCATATAAAGTCAAGTTATAACTAATAAAAATCCAAACACAATGTTCAATGGCGGTATTTGTTTATTCACAGTTTAACTAATAAAGTAAGATATATTAAAAGACAATATCTAGCATATAAATGATACAAAAGATGGTACCAAATCAAAGGATTGATTGATATGAGCCTCCTATGACTGCATGTTCAATAAAGAAAGACATATGATGTCTCTCCTCCAAGGGCGACTAGGGTTCCTGCCGCTCGACAGCAGCGGCGGCGCCATTCTGCCTCGTCCCCTGTGGCTTTAGGTCCATGGGGCGTGGTGGATCCCGGCCCTTGCCGGTGGAAGGACTCTATTTTTAGACATTTATTTGAGTTTTTTGGGCTTATGTCCTACTCAGGAAGGCGAGATGGTGGCGTCTTCCTGAAGATGGAATCAGGTTCTCCCTGCCTAGCCCCCATCCTGATGGTGCGTCTAGCATTGTCGGACAGGGTGTGGAGGTGTTTCTTCAGCGGATCTCACACAATTCAGTCGGTGGTTGTATTTGATGCGCTTGTCTTATAAGGCCTTAGTACGATGACTTCTGACTATCTACTACATGCCAGCTCCGGCGAGGGAGGGCGATGACGACGGCATGATTTTGGCTCGCTTCAGTGCTTGTAGTCGTCGTTAGGTGGTCTACGAACTCGAATGTAAGTTTTATTATTTTTAGTGTTCATTGTACTGCTACATTTGAAGATGAATAGATTAAAAGTTTTCCGGCAAAAAAATTATAAATTTTGAAATACAAATCAGTGCATTCAAGTAATTTTTTTTAAAAAAAAACTTAGCAGGTTTAATAACATATGCAAAATGTGAATTACTAAATCGGATTCCACATTTATCTTCTCTGCAGAACAACAAAAGTAAGTAAAACAATATAAAAAGGGAAAGAATTAAAGATCATGTTTGAATCAAGCCTCAAATAGTGACAACTAGCAAGAGAAATTCCCTGCAAAAAAAAACTAGCACGAGAAAATGGGATTTGAAAATAGTGGCAACTAGCAAGAGAAATCTCTTCATCAACTAGCCTAAGATAGGTCATCTTCCTTTTCTAGACAAAAAGACTTCCGTACGCAACGCACTAGCAGCTCAGACTTTTGTGTCTTTTTTGTTCTCATTCACTTTTTTATTAATTGAAGTGGGCTGCACCCCAGGCCAGTGTTTTGTTCAATGGCCCAGCAAGAGAGGTAGGAAGTGGGCTGCGCCCTAGGCCAGTTTTTTTTTTCTCTAGATATGTAGGCTGAGAAATTTCTCACGCCCCAGGCCATTGCCTGGGCTGGGGCCCAGATCCGCCCTGAGCTCGACGTCGAGGTCCTCAACGCCGGAGCTCACGGCGGTGACGATCCACTGGTCGAGCAGGTTGTACGGGGGGTAGAAGGCGTCGAGGTGCAGCACGCGGATCGGCGTCTCCGCGCCCTTGCCCATGATCGCGCTCGTCACCTGGTGGTCGTAGCAGACCTTGAGCTCGCCGAAGCGGCGGTTTCGTTCGCCGGTCTTGGTGTCGACGAGGTGGACGACGGGGAAGCCCTCGTGCACGCGCCGCCATCGGCGGGCGAGCCCGCTTGTGCGCACGGCCTCGTCGGACTCGAGGTGGGAGAGGACGCGCCAGCGCCGTTTGTCGGGGAGAGCGCTCAGCCGGTCTCCTTCATGCCTGTGCGACGGCGCCATCTTCGGCCAGAGATCGGATAGATGCGATCGCGTGCGTGCCTGTCTATATATCTCTCCTGATTATTAGTCGGTTCCGGTAGTCGGTAACGTTCCACTTTAAACCCTAGAGGATCCGTAGCCTTAACCCCAATACGTAGGGGAAAAACCAGAAACGAGATAGAAAGTTCGCTTGTGGTGGCCGATGCAAACAAGATTTTCCTACGATTGGTCACAAAGGCATATTCTTATGAAGGAACCTGAGAATAATTTTGCATGCGTTTCACACTTTCGTAATTCTATTACATGTCGAATTATGTGTTTTGCCGAGAAATATGCTGGATTTAGTTAATAGCATCACTCAAACGTAAGTACGGGCGCCCCCGCTCGGGTGACTCGGGCGGGCCGCAACCCTAGCCGCCGCCCGGGGCGCGACCTCCCTCCTTCCCTCCATCCGTCGCCGTCGGGGGACACCGCCATGCTAAGCCCGGGGGCCGTCGGCGGCGGTGAGGGTTTCCCTCTCTCCCACGGCATGGGACGGTGCTGCCCCCCCTGGCGTGTGGAGGCACAACCGGTCGGGTCTTGGTGGGCCGACGGCCGATCGTCTGACCTCGAATCGGCGGCGGCGTGAAGGACTTGGTGGATGGGTCAGCTGCATGCGTGTGGTCTCCGGTTAGATCTGATCTGCCCGGTGCCGCCTGCTCGCTGCGCTTCGAAGGAGATCGGTGGAGGTCTTGTGCACACGATGTTGGATGGAGATTTGTCAAGAAGATCCGGGTGAAAGCCCTACTCTCGGCTCGTTTCCAAGGCGGCGATGGCGGTGTTCTTCTTCATCGCCCCCTTCTTGAAGGCATTGCCGTGGTGAGGCTACAAACCCCTACCGGTACCTCGGGAGGAAACCCCAGATCGACCGAAATAGACTTATAAGGCACATGCGTAAATACGAGTTCAATATGTAATCTAACCACATACATATACCATACATGATACTTTGGATCAAATCAGCGTTTAACAAGAGTTGTCCAGACTTCGTCTGTAATATATTCCACTAGAGATGTTTGAGAGATTTCATTATTAGCCTTGCCTTCAAAGTGAGTTTTTCTAAGATGATACCGATATTGTCACATAGCAGACTGGAAAATACGAGTGCATGCTTGTTTGGCCGCATCATCTTTCGGATCCAACTTGAACCTCTGAAAGTGCAGCTAATCCCCGAATGGTTTTGATAATTAATAACAACATATAAGTCACTGATCTAATGCTCATTGGTAATAGTTTTTAGAGAAGATCAATGATTGACATGTCAAGAACCAGTGAGTGTGGACCCCTCAAAATGCATAAGGACAAGAATTGTCAAAGCTCCAAGACTCTACATTTTTGGTTAAGTGATCCAAGATCACATTGAGTCCATAGGAAAACCAATACTATTAAAAGGGGATGAGGTTTTGATCATGACTCAATTGCTCAAGTGCTTAGTGGTATTACTCCAAAATCCTCTAACACTTCTCGACAGCACAACTATCCAAAACCCTAAATGCCCATCTCAGTCTCACCAAAATCTTCCCATTCGGACCCACCGAGATGACCCCATACATTGCCACATGCCAAACCCTAACTTTTTGGTACAGTCGATATGGATCTCGGTCTGACCGAGATGGCCTGACCAAGTTTCTATAATGAAGTGGCTTCATTTTCGAATCACCGAGATGAACCGATCGGAAATTCCGAAACGAGGTCATGCCCTAGCCATTGCACATCGGTCTCACCGAGATGTTCTGTTCGGTCTCACCGAAACCTCCAATGTTCGAATCTTTTGCACTAATCGGTCTCACCGAGAATTCTGTCCGATGTTACTGAGTTGGGTCAAAGAATTGTAACGGTTGGATCTTTGGGTGTAGGCTATATATACCCCTCCACCCCCACTTACTCTCCAAGAGAGCCATCAGAACGAACCGCCACTCCTACTACTCATTTTTTGAGAGAGAACCACCCACTCATGTGTTGAGATCAAGATATTCCAATCCAACCATTTAAACCTTGATTTGTAGCGTTTTCCAAGTTGTTTTCCATTCAATCCCCTCTTCCACCAAAGCCAAATCTATGAGAGAGTGATTGGGTGTTAGAGAGACTATCATTTGAAGCACAAGAGAAAGGAGTTCATCATCAACAACACCATCTATTACCTTTTGAAGAGTGGTGTCTCCTAAATTGGTTAGGTGTCACTTGGGAGCCTCCAAGATTGTGGAGTTGAACCAAGGAGTTTGTGAGGGCAAGGAGATTGTCTACTTCGTGAAGATCTATCCGAGTGAGGCTAGTCCTTCATGGATGTAAGCCATGATGAAATAGGTAAGGTTACTTCTTTCTAGACCTTCCGTGAGTGGAGCCCTCCGTGTACTCGCGCAACCGTTATCCTTAGTGGGTTGAAATCTCCATCAACGCAGTGCTTGTATATTCTGGCTTTAGTTCATGGAGAAGCATATGATGGCTTAGTCAATCTTAAATTAAAATGCCGGCTCCTTCTTTTGAATGTTGTTTATAGGGATAGAATGTTCGTGTATACCCTTATAGAGATGCGTGTATAAGCATATTGTGTCAATGCTGTGTTAAGAAAAAACTGAGTATCATTTATTCCCTCTGTAAACTAGTAATATAAGAGCGTTGAGACTACTAAAATTTTAATAGTGATCTAAATAGTCTTATATTAATTTACAGAGGAATACAACATGGTATGTTTAATAAGCACCGATGAACCGGCGGCTTGGATCGTGTCACGACTCGAAGCAGGCTAAACGAGGGTTTTAGCACTAATTATTTTATATAGGACCTGGTGTTGGTTTAGTGTAGGGCTGAAAAAAAAGCTTGAAGCTCGTGACTCGGCTCGAATCGACTCGAACTTGAAGAATAACGAGTCGAGCCGAGCTTTAGTTTAAGATTGTTTATAGACCAAGTTAAACGAGCCAATCTCACGAGTACTCGTGTAACTTATTAGGCTCGGTACAAAAGGTCAACCACTCCTAATATAAAAAAAGATCAACCACTCAGCACCCTATGTCGCAAGCGTATAACACAAGGCCTAGCCATTGAAGACCCAACCACCTAGGAGACTCATGCGTTACAAGAAAATTACTATTGTTTAGTGATATATATGTTTAATATATACATAATATTTTTTATAATATTTGAGAGCTTTATATTCATATCTTTAACGAGTTTAATAAGCTAAACGAGCCAGCTCGCAAGTTATACGAGTCAAGCTAATTTTGGATTTGAGCTTGTTAATAATAACGAGTCGAGTCGAGCTAGCTCGTTAACGAAATGAGCTCTAGCGAGTCGAGCCGAGCTGGCTCAGCTCGGCTCGAATTCCAACCCTAGTTTAGTGCAATGCAACCCCAGATAGTCAAAGCCGCGAGCTATATATCAATCATCATCCTACGTACTACTAGCTAAAAACAATTGTAGCATGCGTGTGCATCCTCACACGCGTTTTCTACTTTCATAGATGCCCCTTTTGGTTTGGAACGCCAAACTTGCACACAAAGGACCTACTGTACTAACTACGCATACATTGCCTATAGATCTATCTAGTGAAGGAGGCATTCAGACGTGGTGTAGGCCCGACCCCCGCGTCGTCTCCTCTGGAGGCGACTCCGGTGGACCCCCGACCCCTGCCGCCGAAGCCCACCCCTCACCTCCCTCCTCCCTCGCTGCCGCCGGCACACGTCGCTGGGCAAAGCCCGCTGGCGGCTGGCGGCGGTGGGACCTGCCCTTTTTCCGTTTGGCTGGCTGCGGCTGGTGGATATCGTGGTGGTGCGCGGCGGCAGTCCGTCTTGGCGAGCTCTCGAGTTCCGGCTGCTCAGGGTTTTTCGGGGTTGGCTGCTATGCGGCGCGTGCGGTGGAGCCGAGCACGACCTGTGCTGGTGCAGGCGCGCGTGCATCTGCCCGGATCTGGCTGGTGCCACCGCCGTTGCATGGCTCCAGATCTTGGCAGGCGCCCGCGTTCTCCGGCCTCCCTCCTGCCACCCTGCGCTTCGCCGCAGCTGGTGCCTGCTGCCGGCTCCGAGCCGGTCTAGCTTATGTGAGGGTGGAGGTGGAGGGGGTCCCAGGCTTCATGGCGACGGCTATTGCGGACCTCTTCTCTTGGCGCAGTGGGGGTGCTCCTCTCCCCTCCCCAGGGCTGCTGCGGCGGCCAGAGGTGACCCGGTCTTCGATTTTGAGGCAAGGTGTTGTGTTTGGCTCCAGGTGAAAACCTTGCAGAGACCTCGGTTGATGCCGGTTGTTGGGGAACATTGCAGAAAACAAAAATTTTCCTACGTTTCATCAAGATCAATCTATGGAGTCAACTAGCAACGAGAGGAGAGTGCATCTACATACCCTTGTAGATCGCGAGCGGAAGCGTTCAAGAGAACGGGGATGATGGAGTCGTACTCGCCATGATCCAAATCACCGATGACCAAGTGCCGAACGGACGGCACCTCCGCGATCAACACACGTACGGAGCAGATGACGTCTCCTCCTTCTTGATCTAGCAAGGGGGAAGGAGAGGTTGATGAAGATCCAGCAACACAACGGCGTGGTGGTGGATGCAGCAATGATCGCAGCGGGGTTTCGTCGAGCTTCTGCGAGAGGGAGAGGTGTAGCAGGGGAGAGGGAGGCGCCAAGACTTGAGGTGCGGCTGCCCTCCCTCCCCCCTTTATATAGCCCCCCTGGGGGAGGGTCGGCCCTGGAGATGGGATCTCCCAAGGGGGCGGCGGCCAAGGGGGGTGGAGTGTGCCCCCAAGGCAAGTGGAGGCGCCCCCACCCTAGGGTTTCCAACCCTAGGCGCAGGGGGAACCAAGGGGGGGCGCACCAGCCCACTATGGGCTGGTTCCCCTCCCCACTTCAGCCCATGGGGCACTCCGGGATGGGTGGCCCCACCCGGTGGACCCCTGGGACCCATCCGGTGGTCCCGGTACAATACCGGTGACCCTGAATCTTTCCCGATGGCCGAAACTACACTTCCTATATATAATTCTTCACCTCCGGACCATTCCGGAACTCCTCGTGACGTCCAGGATCTCATCCGGGACTCCGAACAACTTTCGGATTACTGCATAATCATATCTCTACAACCCTAGCGTCACCGAACCTTAAGTGTGTAGACCCTACGGGTTCGGGAGACACGTAGACATGACCGAGACGGCTCTCCGGCCAATAACCAACAGCGGGATCCGGATACCCATGTTGGCTCCCACATGCTCCTCGATGATCTCATCGGATGAACCACGATGTCGAGGATTCAAGCAACCCCGTATACAATTCCCTTTGTCAATCGGTACGTTACTTGCCCGAGACTCGATCGTCGGTATCCCAATACCTTGTTCAGTCTCATTACCAGCAAGTCACTTTACTCGTACCGTAATGCATGATCCCGTGATCAACCACTTGATCACATTGAGCTCATTATGATGATGCATTACCGAGTGGGCCCAGAGATACCTCTCCATCATACGGAGTGACAAATCCCAGTCTCGATTCGTGCCAACCCAACAGACACTTTCGGAAACACCTGTAATGTACCTTTATAGTCACCCAGTTACGTTGTGACGTTTGGTACACCCAAAGCACTCCTACGGTATCCGGGAGTTGCACAATCTCATGGTCTAAGGAAATGATACTTGACATTCAGAAAAGCTACAACAAACGAACTACACGATCTTTGAGCTAAGCTTAGGATTGGGTCTTGTCCGTCACATCATTCTCCTAATGATGTGATCCCGTTATCAATGGCATCCCCATGTCCATAGCCAGGAAACCATGACTATCTGTTGATCAACGAGCTAGTCAACTAGAGGCCCACTAGGGACACATTGTGGTCTATGTATTCACACATGTATTACGATTTCCGGATAATACAATTATAGCATGAATAATAGACAATTATCATGAACAAGGAAATATAATAATCATTTTATTATTGCCTCTAGGGCATATTTCCAACAGTCTCCCACTTGCACTAGAGTCAATCATCTAGTTACATTGTGATGAATCGAACACCCATGGAATTCTGGTGTTGATCATGTTTTGCTCTAGGGAGAGGTTTAGTCAACGGATCTACGACATTCAGATCCGTATGTACTTTACAAATATCTATGTCTCCATCTTGAACATTTTCACGAATGGAGTTGAAGTGACGCTTGATGTGCCTGGTCTTTTTGTGAAACCTGGGCTCCTTGGCAAGTGCAATAGCTCCAGTGTTGTCACAGAAGAGTTTGATCAGCCCCGACGCATTGGGTATGACTCCTGGGTCGGTGATGAACTCCTTGACCCAAATTGCTTCATGCGCTGCCTCCGAGGCTACCATGTACTCTGCTTCACATGTAGATCCTGCCACGACGCTCTGCTTGCAGCTGCACCAGCTTACTGCTCCACCATTCAACATATACACGTATCTGGTTTGTGACTTAGAGTCATCCAGATCTGTGTCGAAGCTAGCGCCGACGTAACCCTTTATGACGAGCTCTTCGTCACCTCCATAAATGAGAAACATGTCCTTAGTCCTTTTCAGGTACTTCAGGATATTCTTGACCGCTGTCCAGTGTTCCTTGCCGGGATTGCTTTGGTACCTTCCTACCAAACTTACGGCAAGGTTTACATCAGGTCTGGTACACAGCATGGCATACATAATAGACCCTATGGCTGAGGCATAGGGGATGACACTCATCTCTTCTATATCTTCTGCCGTGGTCGGACATTGAGCTGAGCTCAATTTCACACCTTGCAACACAGGCAAGAACCCCTTCTTAGACTGATCCATATTGAACTTCTTCAATATCTTATCAAGGTATGTGCTTTGTGAAAGACCTATGAGGCGTCTTGATCTATCTCTATAGATCTTGATGCCTAATATATAAGCAGCTTCTCCAAGGCCCTTCATTGAAAAACTCTTATTCAAGTAGGCCTTAATGCTGTCCAAAAGTTCTATATCATTTCCCATCAAAAGTATGTCATCTACATATAATATGAGAAATGCTACAGAGCTCCCACTCACTTTCTTGTAAACGCAGGCTTCTCCATAAGTCTGCATAAACCCAAACGCTTTGATCATCTCATCAAAGCGAATGTTCCAACTCTGAGATGCTTGCACCAGCCCATAAATCGAGCATTGGAGCTTGCACACCTTGTCAGCATTCTTAGGATCGACAAAACCTTCCGGCTGCATCATATACAATTCTTCCTTAAGGAAACCATTAAGGAATGCCGTTTTGACGTCCATTTGCCATATCTCATAATCATTGAATGCGGCAATTGCTAACATGATTCGGACGGACTTCAGCTTCGCTACGGGTGAGAAAGTCTCATCGTAGTCAACCCCTTGAACTTGTCGATAACCCTTAGCGACAAGCCGAGCTTTATAGATGGTCACATTACCATCCGCGTCTGTCTTCTTCTTAAAGATCCATTTATTTTCTATGGCTCGCCGATCAACGGGCAAGTCAGTCAAAGTCCATACTTCTTTCATACATGGATCCTATCTCGGATTTCATGGCTTCCAGCCATTTGTCGGAATCTGGGCCCGCCATCGCTTCTTCATAGTTCGAAGGTTCACCGTTGTCTAACAACATGATTTCCAAGACAGGGTTGCCGTACCACTCTGGTGCGGAACGTGTCCTAGTGGACCTACGAAGTTCAGTAGGAGCTTGATCCGAAGTATCTTGATCATCATCATTAACTTCCTCTCTAATCAGTGCAGGCACCACAGGAACATTTTCCTGAGCTGCACTACTCTCTGCTTCAAGAGGCAGTACTTCATCAAGCTCTACTTTCCTCCCACTTACTTCTTTCGAGAGAAACTCCTTCTCTAGAAAGGATCCATTCTTGGCAACGAAGATCTTGCCTTTGGATCTGAGGTAGAAGGTATACCCAATGGTTTCCTTAGGGTATCCTATGAAGACACATTTTTCCGACTTGGGTTCGAGCTTTTCAGGTTGAAGTTTCTTGACCTAAGCATCACATCCCCAGAATTTTAGAAACGACAGCTTAGGTTTCTTCCCAAACCATAATTCACACGATGTCGTCTCAATGGATTTCGACGGAGCCCTATTTAAAGTGAATGTGGCAGTCTCTAAAGCATAGCCCCAAAATGATAGCGGTAAATCGGTAAGAGACATCATAGATCGCACCATATCTAATAGAGTGCGATTACGACGTTCAGACACACCATTACGCTGAGGTGTTCCTGGCGGCGTGAGTTGTGAAACCATTCCACATTTTCTTAAGTGTGTGCCAAATTCGTGACTCAAGTATTCTCCCCCACGATCTGATTGCAAGAACTTGATTTTCCTGTCACGTTGATTCTAAACCTCACTCTGAAATTCCTTGAACTTTTCAAAGGTCTCAGACTTGTGTTTCATTAAGTAGACATACCCATATCTACTCAAGTCATCAGTGAGGGTGAGAACATAACGATAGCCACCGCGAGCCTCAACACTCATTGGACCGCACACATCAGTATGTATGATTTCCAATAAGTTGGTTGCTCGCTCCGTTGTTCCTGAGAACGGAGTCTTGGTCATTTTACCCATGAGGCATGGTTCGCATGTGTCAAATGATTCGTAATCAAGAGACTCTAAAAGTCCATCTGCATGGAGCTTCTTCATGCGTTTGAAACCTATGTGACCAAGGCGGCAGTGCCACAAGTATGTGGGACTATCATTATCAACCTTACATCTTTTGGTATTCACACTATGAATATGTGTAGCATTACGCTCGAGATTCATTAAGAATAAACCATTCACCATCGGAGCATGACCATAAAACATATCTCTCATATAAATAGAACAACCATTATTCTCGGATTTAAATGAGTAGCCATCTCGAATTAAACGAGATCCTGATACAATGTTCATGCTCAAAGCTGGCACTAAATAACAATTATTGAGGTTTAAAACTAATCCCGTAGGTAAATGTAGAGGTAGCGTGCCGACGGCGATCACATCGACCTTGGAACCATTCCCGACGTGCATCGTCACCTCGTCCTTCGCCAGTCTCCGCTTATTCTGCAGCTCCTGTGTAACACCCCGGATATGACTTTCCCAATTTGTACTCCAACTCTTGCCGTTTCTGGCGTTAAGTTGTTTTATTTTCTCGGGTTCGGGTCTTTGTCTCCGTGTGTTGTTATCGTTGTCATGCATCTCATATCATGTCATCATGTGCATTGCATTTGCATACGTGTTCATCTCATGCATTTGAGCATTTTCCCCGTTGTCCGTTTTGCATTCCGGCGCTTCGTTCTTCTCCGGTGGTCATTTCTAGCTTTCTTTCGTATGTGGGGATTAAACATTTCCGGATTGGACCGAGACTTGCCAAGTAGCCTTGGTTTACTACCGGTAGACCGCCTGTCAAGTTTCGTACCATTTGGACTTCGTTTGATGCTCCAACGGTTAAGCGAGGGACCGAAAAGGCCTCGTGTGTGTTGCAGCCCAACACCCCTCCAATTTGGCCCCAAACCCACCAAAAACTTCTTCATCATCTAGAGCGTTCCATCATGATCGCGTGGCCAGAAACCGCACCTCATTTGGACAGTCTAGCTCCCTCTATGCCTATAAATAGGCCCTCCTCCAAAAATCCGGATCTCCCCCGTCCAAACCCTTAAAAAATCGTCTCCGCCGCCACCGGACACGTCCGGACGGAGCCGGACGCATCCGCCGCCTCTGCCGACCAACCCGGCGCCGCCACGTGGCCCGGGCGCCCCACTTCGCCGCCGCCACCGACGCGGGCCCGCAGGCCCAGCGCCGGCCCTCCCCGCCGCCCGAGCGGGCCTCTCCGCCCGCGCCGCCTCTTCGCTCGGCCGTCGCCCGGCCCTCCCGGCCGACGTTCGTCCGCTGCCGCCTCACCTCAAGTCCGGCGGATCCGGGCGGCCACGCCGGCTCCGGCGACCGCCCGCGCCCCGCCGCCTCTCCACCGGCCGGCGCAACTCCGGCAAGCGCCGCCCCGCCGCCTCTCCACCGCCCGGCGCCATCTCGCCGCACCACCACCTCCTCACCGCCCCGGCAAGTACGCCGACGTCTTCTCCGGCGAACCTCGAAGAACGCGCCGCCGCTACAGTGCAGATCTCAGATCCAAAACTTCTCGGGTTGACTTTTTGCCCGAAACCCTAGCTCATATGCTCATGTTCATAGCATCGTAACTTTGCATCCGTAGCTTCATTTTGGGCATATAGCATATCAAATTGTTTGTCTCAGAGAGCACATCATTTCATTCCATTGCATCATTTTCATTTGAGTTCATCTTGATGCCCGAAATGCTGTTAGAAGAGTGCTACTTGAGATAATTGTCAGATCTGCTACTCCATTTAGCTATTTGTCATTTTTGCCATGATTAATGTGTGCATGATATGCCCATGAGCTCTACATATGTTTTGTTAAGGGTTTTGCCATCTTTCCAGAGGTGCAACCCATGTATTTTTGTGATGTGTGTGGTGTCTAGCACAAGCTTGCAAAATGAGGCACTTGGTAATGCTGATTTCAGGGACTTAGCATTTCCACTAAGTCCTTGAGTTGTTTATCTCATATGGCCATATGTTCATGTTGTTTCCTAGTGATCCGTGCCTCTTTGAGGATGATCAGTAAGGATGTTTTGTTAATCTTGTAGTGCTCTATCCATCCATGTCTTTGATTACAATTATGGAGCACCCTAGCTTGAGTCAGTCGAGCTCTACTTTTGCTATTTCGTGAATCTGGGCAGATTGTCTACTTGTTAGCGATTTTGCCGATGATGTTGTAGTTGATCCGTGCATGTTATGCTATTGTTCTTGCCATGCCTAGCTTGCATTTTGTGTATTCTTGATGGATGTATGCTTAGCTTGTCATGACTTGCTCCGTAGTGAGTGCATCGAGCTCGTAAACATGCCTACTTGATATCTGTTTCAGCATGCCCCAGTTTTCACTAAGTCTGAAAACTGATTAGGCTTTTGCTATGTTCACATGCTTGCAAATGTGTTTTATGATCCCTTTTGGCTCAAGGTCACTAAGGGACTTTTGTTAAGCTTTTTGAGTAGCTCCATGCCATGTTTTACTTTGCCTTGTTCAGGTCCTGTAGCATGTAGTTTTGTTGCTCCGAAGAGTGCTACCTGATCTGAAATTCCAGATAAGTGTTAATTTCACTAAGTCTGAAATCTGTTGACCATATGCATTTTTGCCATGCTTGTTTGAACCTGTTAATGGATGATTTGGCTGTAGCTCAGTGCTAGACTTTTTTTAAGCATCATGAATGCATCCCTGCCATGTATTTTGTTGCCATGTTTGGGTGCTGTAGCATGTTCATTTTGTTCCATTTATATGGCTACTTGCTGTAAATCGCAGACCGGTGTCATATTTGAATTGCTTGCCATTTCCAAACCGTAACTCCGATTCCGGCGTTCTTTATATTGTTTTCAAGTGATTTCATATCATCTTTCCAGTGGCACACTTGGATTCCCAAGTTGAGGCCAGGTTCATGCATTCCTTGTCAAATCTTGCATATGCATCCCGCATCGCATCCCGCATAACATACCATGTTTGCATCATATTGTTTGATCCTTGCACGTGGTTGATTGTGTCCTTGTTGCTTGTTTGTCTTGTTTGGGTAGAGCCGGGAGACGAGTTCGCTAACGAGGAGCCCGTTGAGTTTGCTTTCGAGGATCCAATCAACTCTGACAACTTTGCAGGCAAGATGATCATACCCTCGAAATCACTACTATCTTTGCTTTGCTAGATGCTCGCTCTTTTGCTATGCCAATGCTACGATGCCTACCACTTGCTTTCAAGCCTCCCAAATTGCCATGTCAAACCTCTCACCCACCATGTCCTAGCAAACCGTTGATTGGCTATGTTACTGCTTTGCTCAGCCCCTCTTATAGCGTTGCTAGTTGAAGGTGAAGATTGGAGACCGTTCCTTGTTGGAACATTTATTTACTTGTTGGGATATCATTATATTACCATGTTATCTTAATGCATCTATATACTTGGTAAAGGGTGGAAGGCTCGGCCTCTCGCCTAGTGTTTTGTTCCACTCTTGCCACCCTAGTTTCCGTCATATCGGTGTTATGTTCCCGGATTTTGCGTTCCTTACGCGGTTGGGTTATAATGGGAACCCCTTGATAGTTCGCCTTGATTAAAGCTTTTCCAGCAATGCCCAACCTTGGTTTTACCATTTGCCACCTAGCCTCTTTTTCCCTTGGGTTTCCGGAGCCCGAGGGTCATCGTATTTAAACCCCCCCGGGCCAGTGCTCCTCTGAGTGTTGGTCCAACCCGTCAGCCGCCGGTGGCTACCAGGGGCAACTCTGGGATGGCCTACGGGAAGTTTAGACAATCTGAGTGTGCCCTGAGAATGAGATATGTGCAGCTCCTATCGGGATTTGTCAGCACATTCGGGCCGTGTTGCTGGTCTTGTTTTAACCTGTCGAAGTGTCTTGAAGAACTGAGGTACCGAGTCTGATTGGAACGTCTCGGGAGGAGGTATATTCCTTCGTTGACTGTGAGAGCTTGTCATGGGCTAAGTTGGGACTCCCCTGCAGGGATTTGAACTTTCGAAAGCCGTGCCCGCGGTTATGGGCAGATGGGAATTTGTTAATGTCCGGTTGTAGATAACTTGAAACTTAATTTAATTAAAATGAATCAATTGAGTGTGTTACTGTGATGGCCTCTTCTCGACGGAGTCCGGGAAGTGGACTCGGTGTTGGTGTAATGTTTGCGCAGGTTGTCCTCTAGTTTCTCGCTTGCGCTTTGCCTTCTCTTCTCGCTCTCTTTTGCGAACAGGTTAGCCACCATATATGCTAGTCGCTTGCTGCAGCTCCACATATTTACCCTGCCTTACCCCTTTTTAAGCTTAAATAGTCTTGATCGTGAGGGTGCGAGATTGCTGAGTCCCTGTGGCTCACAGATTACTATTACACCAGATGTAGGTCCTGATGTTTCCGCTGCAGGTGACACGCTTGAGCTCAAGTGAGAGTTCGACGAGGACTCTCAACGATACTATGTTTCCTTTCCTGATGATCAGTAGTGGTGCCTAGTTGGGGGTGATCGGGACCGTGTCGCATGTTGGGTTATCTTTTATTTTGGCGCCGTAGTCGGGCCATGAGTGTTTGGATGATGTAATGTTATTTTTGCACCTTGATTGACGTGATGAGTGTAAGCCAACTTTGTTATCTCCCCTTTATTATTTATATTACATGGGATGTTGTGAAGATTGCCTAACTTGCGACATATGCCTTCAATGCGATTATGCCTCTAAGTCGTGCCTCGACACGTGGGAGATATAGTCGCATCGAGGGTGTTACAAATTGGTAATCAGAGCCTTCCCCGACCTTAGGAGACCCATTGCTTGATCATTTTTAGCAGCCGAGTTGTGTCTAGAAAAATGTTTTGAGTCATTTAGGAATTATATATCGGAGAGTTTAGGAATTCTTTTTTACTTCCCAGTCTCCTCATCGCTCTGGTAAGGCATCCTGACATAGAGTTTTGACTCTTCTCTTCTCAAATTTCACTAAAAAAATTTAGGATCACGCGGGTATCTTGGAATCGTTCCGATGGTTTTATGACGAGAACATTGTCTTGGTGCCTCCTATCAGGGGTTTGGCGGAGGTGTCCCGGGGAGTTGAGCTCTGAGGTGTTGTCGTCATAATTTTATCGTTGCAGTTCTGGAATACCTGAGTTTAGTACGTCGACATCGAAAATCTCTTTTATACAGTTCGTTGGTGAGGTAACCTCGACGCCACCCAGTACTGGGGCGGGAGTTCGAGAGTATCGCCATAACTTGTATAACGGATGCTTTTCGAAGTTGAGGTAGATGGTTTCCAAAGTTTTTCTCGGTTATGTGTTGAAGGATGGATACAATTGGATGTAGGATTTGCTAGATTTGGGTGAGATATTATGCTTCCCCTATATCCCCAACACCTGATTGCATAACCGGAAAGGTTCGGGAGTTTCATAGGTGGGAATTCTTGTAGCTCTAGTTCTTCTTCCACGGATATTGGTTTGAGATTGGGATTTCTTACCGATTATTCGTTCTTGATCCGTACCTTGTTGATTTAGTTCTCTACCTAAATTCTATGTGGCTTCTCAATTTATGGATATGTGACCATTTCAAGAGGAATGCATTTGTTCATTTTGTTCGGATGTGAAGACTATATGTTGCAATTTTCATTCCGTTGGATTCAGCTTCAATATTTGTCTATCAATGTGCTAATGGATGTCAACCTCTTCAGGATGGCTCCTCCAACGCGCACGACTCCGAATCCTGATCCGCCACCACCTCCGCCTCCTCCGGAGGCATGGCAAGCTATGATGGCCGCAACCAATGCAAACACACAGTTGATCATGCAAATTCTTCAAGAGCGCAATCAAGGCAACCAAGGGAACCAAGGCAACAATCAGAATCACTTTGCTACACTCAACCAGTTCCTTGCCAACGGGCCGAAGACTTTCAGCAATTGTGTTGAGGCAACTGATGCTGACGATTGGCTCGTGGATCTGTGCAAGCATTTTGAGTGCAGTAACGTCAGGCCTGAGGACTTCGTCAAGTTCGCTTCCTTCCAACTCAAAGATCAAGCTGCAGAATGGTTCCAGCAGTACAAGGATTCCAGAGGTGGACATGTCATTACCTGGGATGAATTTCGTCAAGATTTCAGAGCTCACCATATCCCTTAGAGCGTGGTTGAAAGCAAGCGTGAGGAATTCCGCAACTTGAAGCAAGGCTCTTTGTCTGTCTATGACTACAACAAGTTGTTTCAGAAGCTCGCCCGCTTTGCTAAGCAGGATGTCCCTGACGAGAAGAGCATGATATACCAGTTCAGGGGTGGTCTTAGAGAATAAATCCAGCTAGCTCTTGTCCTCTTTGAGCCCTTGAGGTACGATGAGTTCTACAACATGGCATTGAAGCAAGAGGCCGCTCAACTGAGGTGTGAGGCTTCCAAGAAGCGAGTCAGAGACACTACTCCTTCTTCCTCTACTCAAGTGGCCAAGCAGCAGAAGTATTGGCTTCCTCCTCCTCCGTTCCATCAGCCGTATCAGCAGAAGAGCAAAGGTGGCAGTGGATCTTCCCACCCACCCAACCCTGGCTTTCAGAACAAGACTTCGTCTCAAGCTCCAAGATCGAGTGCTCCGTATCACCGTCCGCTTTCAGAGGTCACGTGCAACAAGTGCCAACAGAAGGGTCACTATGCCAACAAGTGTCTCAATCAGAGGCGTCTCCCTCCTCCTCCTCCTGTGAGATCGGCAAGTACAGCTGTGGTCAAGCATAACCCCAAGTACGCCAAGGTCAATATGGTGAATGCAGCTCAGGCAGAGGATTCATCAGATGTCATCATGGGTAACCTTCCTGTTAACGATGTTCCCGCAAAAGTTCTTTTTGACACTGGTGCATCACTTTGTTTCATATAGAGACCTTTTGCATCTAAGCATGGTTGGTTTTCTCAAGTCATGCATAAACCATTAGCAGTTGTCTCTCCGAGTAGATGTTTGCTCGCTAACTACGAGGTTCTGGATATTTCTATCTCGATGGGTGATTTCAAGTTTCTGGCTTCTCCAATGATCCTTGGTAACTCGGATATTGATCTTATTCTCGGAATGGATTGGCTTTCTAAGCACAAGGCTCAGCTTGATTGTGCAGCCAGGCAGATTCAATTGACTCATTCGTCTGAGGATGTAATTGTCTTTGCCGCTCGTGATGATACCATCCGTCTGTTTTCTCTCAATGAGAAGGGTGAACTAGATGCTATCTCGCAGATTCCAGTCGTTTGTGAATATCAAGACGTCTTTCCAGAAGAGCTTCCAGGAATGCCTCCGCACCAGCCAGTTGAATTCGTAATTGATCTTGAGCCCGGTACGGAACCTGTGTGCAAGCGTCCTTACAAGCTCAGACCTGAAGAGTTGAAGGAGCTGAAGAAGCAACTCGATATTCAAGAGAGAATGGGTCTCATCCGGCCTAATTCTTCTCCGTGGGGTTGTGGTGTTCTTTTTGTGAAGAAGAAGGATGGAACGGACCGACATTGTGTTGATTACCGTCCATTGAACAAGAAGATCATCAAGAACAAATACCCACTTCCCAACATCAATGAGCTGTTCGAACAACTCAAAGGTGCCCAAGTATTCTCCAAGCTTGATCTCCGTATGGGTTATCATCAGAATCGAATCCGTGAGCAAGATATTCCCAAGACGGCTTTCAGGACAAGCTATAGGTCATATGAATACACTGTCATGTCTTTTGGCCTCGTCAATGCTCCTCCGACTTTCTCTCGCATGATGAACTTCATCTTCAACGCCTACACCAATGACTTCGTTTTGGTCTATCTTGACGACATTCTGGTTTTCTTGAAGAACAAGGAAGATCATGCCAAGCACTTGCGTTTGGTACTCGACAAGCTGAGGGAACACAAGTTCTACGCCAAGTTCTCCAAGTGCGAATTTTGGCTCAATGAGGTTCTTTATCTTGGTCATATCATCGCTGCCAAGGGCATTGCGGTGAATCCTGAGAAGGTGTCTGCAATTGTGAATTGGGAACCACCTCAGAACGTGAAGCAACTCCGTAGCTTCCTCGGTCTCGCAAGCTATTGCCGAAGATTTGTTGAAAACTTTTCCAAGATCACGAAGCCTCTCTCAAATCTTCTCCAGAAGCACGTCAAGTACGTTTGGTCTCCGGAGTGTGACATTGCTTTCAACACTTTGAAAGAGAAATTGATCACTGCTCCAGTTCTCACTCCGCCTGATGAATCCAAGCCGTACGAGGTCTTTTGTGATGCCTCTCTCCAAGGTCTTGGCGCAGTGTTGATGCAAGAGAAGAAAGTTGTTGCTTATACCTCTCGCTAGTTGAAGCCCAATGAGAAGAACTACCCCACTCATGATCTCGAGTTGGCGGCAGTTGTGCATGCTCTTTTGACTTGGAGACATCTCTTATTGGGAAGAAAAGTGGACATTTTCACTGATCACAAGAGTCTCAAGTACATCTTCACTCAGCCTAATCTCAACCTCAGGCAAACTCGATGGGTCAAAATGATTCAAGAGTATAATCCGAGTATCGAGTATACTCCAGGCAAGGCCAATGTGATTGCTGACGCATTAAGCAGGAAGGCCTATTGCAACAGTCTGATTCTCAAGCCTTATCAACCCGAGCTTTGTGAAGCTTTTCGCAAACTTAATCTGCAAGTTGTTCCTCAAGGTTTCCTCACCAAGCTTCAAGTCTCTCCTACCTTGGAAGACCAAATTCGCCAAGCTCAGCTTCTTGATGCTATGGTGAAAAAGGTGAAGATTGGGATTGCCAAGAGTCAACCCAAGTACAAGTGCTACCGCCTTGATGACAAGGATACTCTCTTCTTCGAGGATCGTATTGTTGTGCCCAAAGGTGACCTCCGTAAAGTGATCATGAACGAGGCTCACAATTCCCTCCTCTCCATCCACCCCGGGAGTATGAAGATGTATCAGGACCTCAAGCAAGCTTATTGGTGGACTCGAATGAAGCGCGAGATTGCTCAGTTCATGAATGAATGTGATGTCTGCAGAAGAGTGAAGGCAGAACACCAAAGGCCAGCTGGTCTCCTCAAACCTCTTGCCATTCCAGAATGGAAGTTTGATCACATTGAAATGGACTTCATGACTGGGTTTCCAAAGTCCAAGCGTGGCAATGATGCTATATTCGTTGTCATCGACAAACTCACCAAAGTGGCTCATTTTCTGCCTATCAAAGAGTCAATCACTGCAGCTCAATTGGCGGAACTCTATACCTATCGGATTGTCTCTCTGTACGGTATTCCACAAGTGATCTCTTCAGACCGTGGCAGCATCTTTACCTCCAAGTTTTGGGATTCTTTTCAGAAGGCCATGGGCACCAACATCCATTTCAGCACAGCTTTCCATCCTCAAACTAGCGGTCAAGTCGAGCGTGTCAACCAGATTCTTGAAGATATGCTCAGGGCTTGTGTGATCTCCTTCGGCATGAAGTGGGAGGATTGTCTTCCTTATGGTGAATTCTCCTACAATAACAGTTTTCAAGCAAGTTCGGGCAAAGCCCCATTTAAAATTCTGTATGGCAGGAAGTGCCGTACCCCTCTCAACTGGTCTGAAACCAGTGAACGTCAGCTTTTGGGTAATGACTTAATCACAGAGGCAGAGGAGATGTGCAAAGTCATTCGAGATAACCTCAAAGCAGCCCAATCCCGCCAGAAGAGCTACTATGATAGTAAGCACCATGATTTGGCTTTCGAGATCGGAGATCATGTTTACCTCCGCGTCTCTCCTATGAAAGGTACTCGTCGCTTCGGTATCAAAGGGAAGCTTGCCCCTAGATACGTGGGACCTTTCAAGATTGTCAGCAAGAGAGGCGATCTCGCCTATCAACTCGAGCTTCCTTCAAACTTTGCAAATGTTCATGATGTGTTCCATGTCTCTCAGCTTCAAAAGTGCTTCAAGACTCCTGACCGCACCGTCAACTTCGAGGACATTGAGCTCCAAGAAGATCTCTCCTATCGTGAGCACCCAGTTGCTATTCTTGAAGACTCTGAACGCAAGACTCGCAACAAGTCAATCAAATTCCTCAAAGTCAAGTGGTCACACCATTCCGACCGTGAAGCTACCTGGGAACGCGAGGATCACCTCCGTTCTGAGTACCCGGCGTTCTTTCAGTCCTAGATCTCGGGACGAGATCCTTTCGTAGTGGTGGAGTGTTGTAACACCCCGGATATGACTTTCCCAATTTGTACTCCAACTCTTGCCGTTTCCGGCGTTAAGTTATTTTATTTTCTCGGGTTCGGGTCTTTGTCTCCGTGTGTTGTTATCGTTGTCATGCATCTCATATCATGTCATCATGTGCATTACATTTGCATACGTGTTCATCTCATGCATTTGAGCATTTTCCCCGTTGTCCGTTTTGCATTCCGGCGCTTCGTTCTCCTCCGGTGGTCATTTCTAGCTTTCTTTCGTGTGTGGGGATTAAACATGTCCGGATTGGACCGAGACTTGCCAAGCGGCCTTGGTTTACTACCGGTAGACCGCCTGTCAAGTTTCGTACCATTTGGACTTCGTTTGATGCTCCAACGGTTAACCAAGGGACCGAAAAGGCCTCGTGTGTGTTGTAGCCCAACACCCCTCCAATTTGGCCCAAAACCCACCAAAACCTTCTCCATCATCTAGAGCGTTCGATCACGATTGCGTGGCCGAAAACCGCACCTCATTTGGACACTCCTAGCTCCCCCCTATGCCTATAAATAGACCCTCCTCCAAAAATCCGGATCTCCCCCGTCCAAACCCTTAAAAAATCGTCTCCGCCGCCACCGGACACGTCCGGACGGAGCCGGACGCGTCCGCCGCCTCCGCCGACCAACCCGGCGCTGCCACGTGGCCCGGGCGCCCCACTTCGCCGCCGCCACCGACGCGGGCCCGCAGACCTAGCGCCGGCCCTCCCCGCCGCCCGACCGGGCCTCTCCGCCCGCGCCGCCTCTCCGCTCGGCCGTCGCCCGGCCCTCCCCACCGGCGTTCGTCCGCCGCCGCCTCGCCTCAAGTCCTGCGGATCTGGGCCGCCATGCCGGCTCCGGCGACCACCCGCGCCCCGCCGCCTCTCCACCGGCCGGCGCAACTCCGGCAAGCGCCGCCCCGCCGCCTCTCCACCACCCGGCGCCATCTCGCCGCACCACCACCTCCTCACCGCCCCGGCAAGTCCGCTGACGTCTTCTCCGGCGAACCTCGAAGAATGCGCCGCCGCTACAGTGCAGATCTCAGATCCAAAACTTCTCGGGTTGACTTTTTGCCCGAAACCCTAGCTCATATGCTCATGTTCATAGCATCGTAACTTTGCATCCGTAGCTCCGTTTTAGGCATATAGCATATCAAATTGTTCGTCTCAGAGAGCACATCAGTTCATTCCATTGCATCATTTTCATTTGAGTTCATCTTGATGCCCGAAATGCTGTTAGAAGAGTGCTACTTGAGATAATTGTCAGATCTGCTGCTCCATTTAGCTATTTGTCATTTTTGCCATGATTAATGTGTGCATGATATGCCCATGAGCTCTACATATGTTTTGTTAAGGGTTTTGCCATCTTTCCAGAGGTGCAACCCATGTATTTTTGTGATGTGTGTGGTGTCTAGCACAAGCTTGCAAAGTGAGGCACTTGGTAATGCTGATTTCAGGGACTTAGCATTTCCACTAAGTCCTTGAGCTGTTTATCTGATATGGCCATATGTTCATGTTGTTTCCTAGTGATCCGTGCCTCTTTGAGGATGATCAGTAAGGATGTTTTGTTAATCTTGTAGTGCTCTATCCATCCATGTCTTTGATTGCAATTATGGAGCACCCTAGCTTGAGTCAGTCGAGCTCTACTTTTGCTATTTCGTGAATCTGGGCAGATTGTCTACTTGTTAGCGATTTTGCCGATGATGTTGTAGTTGATCCGTGCAAGCTATGCTATTGTTCTTGCCATGTCTAGCTTGCATTTTGTGTATTCTTGATGGATGTATGCTTAGCTTGTCACGACTTGCTCCGTAGTGAGTGCATCGAGCTCGTAAACATGCCTACTTGATATCTGTTTCAGCATGCCCCAGTTTTCACTAAGTGTGAAAACTGATTAGGCTTTTGCTATGTTCACATGCTTGCAAATGTGTTTTATGATCCCTTTTGGCTCAAGGTCACTAAGGGACTTTTGTTAAGCTTTTTGAGTAGCTCCATGCCATGTTTTACTTTGCCTTGTTCAGGTCCTGTAGCATGTAGTTTTGTTGCTCCGAAGAGTGCTACCTGATCTGAAATTCCAGATAAGTGTTAATTTCACTAAGTCTGAAATCTGTTGACCATATGCATTTTTGCCATGCTTGTTTGAACCTGTTAATAGCTCAGTGCTAGACTTTTGTTAAGCATCATGAATGCATCCCTGCCATGTATTTTGTTGCCATGTTTGGGTGCTGTAGCATGTTCATTTTGTTGCATTTATATGGCTACTTGCTGTAAATCGCAGACCAGTGTCATATTTGAATTGCTTGCCATTTTCATACCGTAACTCCGATTCCGGCGTTCTTTATATCGTTTTCAAGCGATTTCATCTCATCTTTCCAGTGGCACACTTGGATTCCCAAGTTGAGGCCAGGTTCATTCATTCCTTGTCAAATCTTGCATATGCATCCCGCATCGCATCCCGCATAGCATACCATGTTTGCATCATATTGTTTGATCCTTGCACATGGTTGATTGTGTCCTTGTTGCTTGTTTGTCTTGTTTGGGTAGAGCCGGGAGACGAGTTCGCTAACGAGGAGCCCGTTGAGTTTACTTTTGAGGATCCAGTCAACTCTGACAACTTTGCAGGCAAGATGATCATACCCTCGAAATCACTACTATCTTTGCTTTGCTAGATGCTCGCTCTTTTGCTATGCCAATGCTACGATGCCTACCACTTGCTTTCAAGCCTCCCAAATTGCCATGTCAAACCTCTCACCCACCATGTCCTAGCAAACCGTTGATTGGCTATGTTACTGCTTTGCTCAGCCCCTCTTATAGCGTTGCTAGTTGCAGGTGAAGATTGGAGACCGTTCCTTGTTGGAACATTTATTTACTTGTTGGGATATCATTATATTGCCATGTTATCTTAATGCATCTATATACTTGGTAAAGGGTGGAAGGCTCGGCCTCTCGCCTAGTGTTTTGTTCCACTCTTGCCGCCCTAGTTTCCGTCATATCGGTGTTATGTTCCCGGATTTTGCGTTCCTTACGCGGTTGGGTTATAATGGGAACCCCTTGATAGTTTGCCTTGATTAAAGCTTTTCTAGCAATGCCCAACCTTGGCTTTACCATTTGCCACCTAGCCTCTTTTTCCCTTGGGTTTTCGGAGCCCGAGGGTCATCGTATTTAAACCCCCCCGGGCCAGTGCTCCTCTGAGTGTTGGTCCAACCCGTCAGCCGCCGGTGGCTACCAGGGGCAATTCTGGGCTGGCCTACCGGAAGTTTAGACAATCTGAGTGTGCCCTGAGAATGAGATATGTGCAGCTCCTATCGGGATTTATCGGCACATTCGGGCCGTGTTGCTGGTCTTGTTTTAACCTGTCGAAGTGTCTTGAAGAACCGAGGTACCGAGTCTGATCGGAACGTCTCGGGAGGAGGTATATTCCTTCGTTGACCGTGAGAGCTTGTCATGGGCTAAGTTGGGACTCCCCTGCAGGGATTTGAACTTTCGAAAGCCGTGCCCGCGGTTATGGGCAGATGGGAATTTGTTAATGTCACGTTGTAGATAACTTGAACCTTAATTTAATTAAAATGAATCAACTGAGTGTGTTACCGTGATGGCCTCTTCTCGGCGGAGTCCGGTAAGTGGACACGGTGTTTTTGTAATGTTTGCGTAGGTTGTCCTCTAGTTTCTCGCTCGCGCTTTGCCTTCTCTTCTCGCTCTATTTTGCGAACAGGTTAGCCACCATATATGCTAGTCGCTTGCTGCAGCTCCACATATTTACCCTGCCTTACCCCTTTTTAAGCTTAAATAGTCTTGATCGCGAGGGTGCGAGATTGCTGAGTCCCTGTGGCTCACAGATTACTATTACACCAGATGCAGGTCCTGATGTTTCCGCTCCAGGTGACACGCTTGAGCTCAAGTGGGAGTTCGACGAGGACTCTCAACGATACTATGTTTCCTTTCCTGATGATCAGTAGTGGTGCCCAGTTGGGGGTGATCGGGACCGTGTCGCATGTTGGGTTATCTTTTATTTTGGCGCCGTAGTCGGGCCATGAGTGTTTGGATGATGTAATGTTATTTCTGCACCTTGATTGACGTGGCGAGTGTAAGCCAACTATGTTATCTCCCCTTTATTATTTATATTACATGGGATGTTGTGAAGATTGCCTAACTTGCGACATATGCCTTCAATGCGATTATGCCTCTAAGTCGTGCCTCGACACGTGGGAGATATAGTCGCATCGAGGGTGTTACATCCTGCTTTGAGTTACAAATGTGAGCAACCGCACCGGTTTCAAATACCGAGGAGCTACTACGAGTACTGGTAAGGTACACATCAATTACATGTATATCACATATACCTTTCGTGATGCCGGCCTTCTTGTCCGCTAAGTATTTGGGGCAGTTCCACTTCCAGTGACCACTTCCCTTGCAATAAAAACACTCAGTCTCGGGCTTGGGTCCATTCTTTGGCTTCTTCCCGGCAGCTTGCTTACCAGGCGCGGCAACTCCCTTGCCGTCCTTCTTGAAGTTCTTCTTACCCTTGCCTTTCTTGAACTTAGTGGTTTTATTCACCATCAACACTTGATGTTCCTTTTTGACTTCTACCTCTGCTGATTTCAGCATTACGAATACTTCAGGAATGGTCTTTTCCATCCCCTACATATTGAAGTTCATCACAAAACTCTTGTAGCTCGGTGGAAGCGACTGAAGGATTCTGTCAGTGACCGCGTCATCCGGGAGATTAACTCCCAGCTGAGTCATGCGGTTATGCAACCCAGACATTTTGAGTATGTGCTCGCTGACAGAACTATTTTCCTCCATCTTACAGTTGAAGAACTTGTCGGAGACTTCATATCTCTTGACCCGGGCATGAGCTTGAAAAACCATTTTCAGCTCTTCGAACATCTCATATGCTCCGTGTCTCTCAAAACGCTTTTGGAGCCCCGGTTCTAAGCTGTAAAGCACGCCGCACTGAATGAGGGAGTAATCATCAACACGTGTCTGCCAAGCGTTTATAATGTCTTGGTTCTGTGGGACGGGTGCGTCACCTAGCGGTGCTTCTAGGACATAATCTTTCTTGGCAGCTATGAGGATGATCCTCAGGTTCCGGACCCAGTCCATATAGTTGCTGCCATCGTCTTTCATCTTGGTTTTCTCTAGGAACGCGTTGAAGTTGAGGACAACGTTGGCCATTTGATCTACAAGACATATTGTAAAGATTTTAGACTAAGTTCATGACAATTAAGTTCATCTAATCAAATTATACAATGAACTCCCACTCAGATAGACATCCCTCCAGTCATCTAAGTATAACATGATCCGAGTTAACTAGGCCGTGTCCGATCATCACGTGAGACGGACTAGTCAACATCGGTGAACATCTTCATGTTGATCGTATCTTCTATACGAGTCATGCTCGACCTTTCGGTCTTCTGTGTTCCGAGGCCATGTCTGTACATGCTAGGCTCGTCAAGTTAACCTAAGTGTATTGCGTGTGTAAATCTGTCTTACACCCGTTGTATTCGAACGTTAGAATCTATCACACCCGATCATCACGTGGTGCTTCGAAACAACGAACCTTCGCAACGGTGCACAGTTAGGGGGAACACTTTCTTGAAAATATTATGAGGGATCATCTTATTTACTACCGTCGTTCTAAGTAAACAAGATGCAAAAACATGATAAACATCACATGCAATCAAATAATAGTGACATGATATGGCCAATATCATATAGCTCCTTTGATCTCCATCTTGGGGCTCCATGATCATCTTGTCACCGGCATGACACCATGATCTCCATCATCGTATCTCCATGAAGTTGCTCGCCAACTATTACTTCTACTACTATGGCTAACACGTTTAGCAATAAAGTAAAGTAATTTACATGGCGTTTCTCAATGACACGCAGGTCATACAAAAATAAACACATCTCCTATGGCTCCTGCCGGTTGTCATACTCATCGACATGCAAGTCGTGATTCCTATTATAAGAACATGATCAATCTCATACATCACATATATCATTCATCATTCATCACAACCCTTGGCCATATCGCATCACAAAACACTTGCTGCAAAAACAAGTTAGACGTCCTCTAATTGTTGTTGCAAGTTTTTATGTGGCTGCTATAGGTTTCTAGCAAGAACGTTTCTTACCTACGACAAAACCACAACGTGAATTGCCAATTTCTATTTACCCTTCATAAGGACCATGTTCATCAAATCCGATCCGACTAAAGTGGGAGAGACAGACACCCGCCAGCCACCTTATGCAACAAGTGCATGTCAGTCGGTGGAACCGGTCTCACGTAAGCGTACGTGTAAGGTTGGTCCGGGACGTTTCATCCCACGATGCCGCCGAATCAAGATAAGACTAGTAACGGCAAGCAAATTGACAATATCGACGCCCATAACTACTTTGTGTTCTACTCGTGCATATTAACTACGCATAGACCTAGCTCTGATACCACTGTTGGGGAACGTTGCAGAAAACAAAAAATTTCCTACGTTTCACCAAGATCAATCTATGGAGTCAACTAGCAACGAGAGGAGAGTGCATCTACATACCCTTGTAGATCGCGAGCGGAAGCATTCAAGAGAACGGGGATGATGGAGTCGTACTCGCCGTGATCCAAATCACCGATGACCAAGTGCCGAACGGATGGCACCTCCGCGATTAACACACGTACGGAGCGGATGACGTATCCTCCTTCTTGATCCAGCAAGGAGGAAGGAGAGGTTGATGAAGATCCAGCAGCACGACGGCGTGGTGGTGGATGTAGCAATGATCGCAGCAGGGCTTCGCCGAGCTTCTGCGAGAGGGAGAGGTGTAGCAGGGGAGAGGGAGGCGCCAAGACTTGAGGTGCGGCTCCCCTCCCTCCCTCCCTTTATATAGGCCCCCTGGGGGCGCCGGCCCTGGAGATGCGATCTCCCAAGGGGGCGGCGGCCAAGGGGGGTGGAGTGCCCCCCAAGGCAAGTGGAGGCGCCCCCACCCTAGGGTTTCCAACCCTAGGCGCAGGGGGGCCCAAGGGTGGGGGCGCACCAGCCCACTATGGGCTGGTTCCCCTCCCCACTTCAGCCCATGGGGCCCTCCGGGATGGGTGGCCCCACCCGGTGGACCCCCGGGACCCATCCGGTGGTCCCGGTACAATACCGGTGACCCCGAATCTTTCCTGATGACCGAAACTACACTTCCTATATATAATTCTTCACCTCCGGACCATTCCGGAACTCCTCGTGACGTCCAGGATCTCATCCGGGACTTCGAACAACTTTCGTATTACTGCATACTCATATCTCTACAACCCTAGCGTCACCGAACCTTAAGTGTGTAGACCCTATGGGTTCGGGAGACACGTAGACATGACCGAGACGGCTCTCCGGCCAATAACCAACAGCGGGATCTGGATACCCATGTTGGCTCCCACATGCTCCTCGATGATCTCATTGGATGAACCACGATGTCGAGGATTCAAGCAACCCCGTATACAATTCCCTTTGTCAATTGGTATGTTACTTGCCCGAGACTCGATCGACGGTATCCCAATACCTTGTTCAGTCTTGTTACCAGCAAGTCACTTTACTCGTACCGTAATGCATGATCCCGTGATCAACCACTTGATCACATTGAGCTCATTATGATGATGCATTACCGAGTGGGCCCACAGATACGTCTCCGTCATACGGAGTGACAAATCCCAGTCTCGATTCGTGCCAACCCAACAAACACTTTCGGAAACACATGTAATGTACCTTTATAGTCACCCAGTTACGTTGTGATGTTTGGTACACCCAAAGCACTCCTATGGTATCCGGGAGTTGCACAATCTCATGGTCTAAGGAAATGATACTTGACATTCAGAAAAGCTACAACAAACGAACTACACGATCTTTGAGCTAAGCTTAGGATTGGGTCTTGTCCGTCACATCATTCTCCTAATGATGTGATCCCGTTATCAATGACATCCCCATGTCCATAGCCAGGAAACCATGACTATCTGTTGATCAACGAGCTAGTCAACTAGAGGCTCACTAGGGACACATTGTGGTCTATGTATTCACACATGTATTACGATTTCCGGATAATACAATTATAGCATGAATAATAGACAATTATCATGAACAAGGAAATATAATAATCATTTTATTATTGCCTCTAGGGCATATTTCCAACACCGGTGACGCGTGGCGCCTTTTGGTGTCGTCCTCCTCCCTGTAGGCGCGTTGATGAGGAGTCCAAATCACTCAAATCCCTCAAGTCTGGGTCTCCGGGCGAAAGTCCATGATCTGGTTTTGCTGGATCGGGGATGACGACGTTGTGTACGTCGCTACCTCCATGGAGGTATCGTCTTGGAGACCTTGACTGTGGGTGGTTACCGACGGCCCATGTGGTTGGCTGGGGGTGGTGGGTGGTTGTTGGTGGTGGTGGTGCGGCCGGCTTGGGGTCGGCGGTGGTTTTGTTCTCTTCTTTGGCGGTGTTCGTGCTCGAGTGCTCCTTGGTGTGTCTCTGCTAAGCGGTGCCCTGAGGCTACGCCGGTGGCGCATAGGTGTCGTGGCACAGTCTCGGCCTCGCATGACCGTTCGAATGTACCCCCGACACAGCTAGTGTCGCGGCGTTGTGTAGTCTTGGTTGCGCATGTGCCTTTTGATTGGGTCGACGGTACAGTGCCATGGTTTGGTCCACTAGGCGATGCTCTTCGACTACGCCGGTGGCACACAGGCGCCGTCACGTCCGTCTCGGTCTCGTGTGACCCTTCAAATGTGCCCCATGACACTGGTGGTGTTGCGGCGTTGTGCAGTCTCGGATGCGCGAAGCCTTTCGACTGCGTCGACGGTGTAATGTCATGGTTTGGTTTTGGCTAGCCGATGCCGTTCGATAACGCAGGCGGTGCTCTTTGTTTGTTTTGTGTTGTGTTTCCCTCTTTGTTCTCTCCCCAGTATGTGTTGTTTTGCTTTATCTCTTCTCCCTTGTGCCCCATGTACCTCTGGTTCATTTGAACCCTATCTTGCAACAAGGCTGCAAAGTCTTATAGGCAAAATGAATACAATTCAGGTGGGAGGCTTCGCCTCCCCCCGGTGACCTTCAAAAAAAAGATCTATCTAGTCATAGTCAAGGTGGTTGTGTTTCCTTGTATACAACTGGTACAGTGATTGGCGTATTTAGGGGCCGTCCATTCACTATGATCAAATGGTGGAGAAATAGGAGTTACGAGGAGTTACGAGAGTAAAATTACATGAAATTACAAATAACTGTGGGACCATTACAAGATTATGGTGGGGCAAATCATTTTTCAAAAGGGTAGATTCGTCCCATTTAGTGTGCAGCGCTGGGAGAAAAGGAAAAAGAAACGTATCCACACACACTTCTTTCCCCTCTGTCGATCCCCTCTCTGCGCCTCCTCCTCTGCCGTGTCGCTGCGCCGCCGCATGCTTCTTCCCCCCTCTCCGCGCCTCCTCCTCTGCCGGTCGCTGCGCCGCCGGCTTAGCCGCTTCTCCTGCGCCTTCTCCTCCCCGCTCCTTGCTGAGTCATCGACCAGATCGGCGTCCATGCTCAGCAGCGGCGGCGGCATCTTCAGCGGAGGAGGCGGGTGGTCGTGGCGGCGGCATCTTCAGCGGCGTCGCCGGTCTCCCGTCGCTGACCTCGGCCTCACCCAGAAGAGGTTTTGTCCGCCCATGCCGCCAAGGAGGGGGAGCAGCCGTGCCCGGACGAGGTCGTCCCCAACTCCTGCATCTAGTCGTCGACCTTACCAACACTGCAGTCGCCGCTGCTGGTCGAGGTCGCCTAGGTTGACACCGGCCCCGCCGAACTACAGGTCATCCTGCCCGACATTGTACGTACGGTCTCTTGCTCCCCCCTTCACCCCCTATGTTGATCCCGACATGTATTGATTTGATTGGGCAGTTCAATTCAGTGGTTCCAAGCGAGGAAGTGGTTGGATGTGCGATGGCCTAGCGGCGTAGATACGCGATAGATTTGTGCTTTGTCGATTGATGCACATGGGGAGCTATGCAGTTACCCTATAGAGGAGTCAAATTTCTTGTAGAATGATATTTGCAGTGTTATTGTTCGTCACGTACAAAGCGCAGGAATCATATTAATAAGTTATACATCGTTTGTGCCATAATTTGCCATCTTGGATAAGGATTGATAGAAGACAGAAGGACCAAAATCATCTACACTTTCTCACTACTAAGTAGAAATTTGCTACTTCAACCCTTCTGGTTTAGGAAAGTGACAGTTTTCAGCAATTGTTTAGCCGTAGGGAAGAACATACAACATATCGCTTTATTCTGCCCATTCATGTGTGATGGAGCAGTTGTAGGACATTGTTTTTTCTCTTCGATGTTCTTTTCCAAGTGAAATCCATGGTTGCTTCCGAAAACTTCAAATTTGCAAGAAGACGTTTTATTTGCCAAAAGATGGTTGTTGTTCTGCCACTAGACTGACCATCCAGCTTTTAATTTTAGTGTAATATCAAGATATTGCAATTGAACTCTTCTTAAGGTAATTCTCTGTTTTATCTGAACTCACTAAGATTATTTGCTTTTTCTTTGGTCTTTTGCACATTTAAAATGCTAGAGAAATTTTTGCCAATCTCTTTAATTTTCACGCAAAGCTAAGATGTTTCCCATTTATAATTTAGAGACAAGCATCTTGTCAAAGCTTAGGCTTACAATGGAGACACCATCAGTGGCAATTGCAAAGTTCTGTGCTTGATATGTCAGTATCTTTCTAATCTCCCACCTCACGCGCTGAAATTAGAGGGCAAAGGAGCACACACAATGAGCACCCGCAAGTAATATATTCTGCCAAATATATACAAGCATGCCTACACAATGCTAGTAATAATCATTGTGTACAATGGCGCCATACATTGTGGAGCAAGGCCAGAACTATGTTCCTTCATCTACATTTTGCACAGATGAGCAATTATTACCTTCTTGCCTTTTTCAGGTATTTGGCAATATTGGCTCTTGGGCTACCCAATTGATCACTGAAGCTGGTGGCAAGGTGGTCTCCATCAGAGATGTCACAGGGGTTGTCAACAACTCCAATGGCATTGACATAGCCAAGCTGATGAAGCACTCGGCAGAGAACCGCGGGATCAAGGGCTTTGACGGAGGCGACGCCATCGACCCGACCTTGCTGCTCACGGAAGAGTGCGACATGCTCATCCCGGCAGCTCTGGGAGGAGTCATAAACAAGTAATCTTCTATTTCCTTGTCCCATCTCACTTCATCCAATCTTTATCAGATTACTGCTCAGAAGCTCAGTTAAAGTATCCTCCTGGTTGTTATTTTTTGTGTATCTGAATATATTTTTGTTAATAAAAAGTCCGTTCGATTTTCTTCTTCTACTAGGGACAATGCTGATGCCATCAAAGCAAAGTACATCATCGATGATGTTAACCACCCAACAGACCCCGAGGCCGACGAGGCAGGAACACCAACATTTTGCCACAAAAATAAGCTGCATTTTCAAGGAAATATGCCCTAGAGGCAATAATAAAGTTATTATTTATTTCCTTATATCATGATAAATTTTTATTATTCATGCTAGAATTGTATTAACCGGAAACATAATACATGTGTGAATACATGGACAAACAGAGTGTCACTAGTATGCCTCTACTTGACTAGCTCGTTGATCAAAGATGGTTAAGTTTCATAACCATAGACATGAGTTGTCATTTGATTAACGGGATCACATCATTAGGAGAATGATGTGATTGACTTGACCCATTCCGTTAGCTTAGCACTTGATCGTTTAGTTTGTTGCTACTGCTTTCTTCATGACTTATACATGTTCCTATGACTATGAGATTATGCAACTCCCGTTTACCGGAGGAACACTTTGTGTGCCACCAAACGTCACAACGTAACTGGGTGATTATAAAGGTTCTATACAGGTGTCTCCAGAGGTACTTGTTGGGTTGGCGTATTTCGAGATTAGGATTTGTCACTCCGATTGTCGGAGAGGTATCTCTGGGCCCACTCGGTAATGCACATCACTATAAGCCTTGCAAGCATTGCAACTAATGAGTTAGTTGCAGGATGATGTATTACAGAATGAGTAAAGAGACTTGCCGGTAACGAGATTGAACTAGGTATTGAGATACCGACGATCGAATCTCGGGCAAGTAACATACCGATGACAAAGGGAACAACGTATGTTGTTATGCGGTCTGACCGATAAAGATCTTCATAGAATATGTAGGAGCCAATATGAGCATCCAGGTCCCGCTATTGGTTATTGACCAGAGAGGTGTCTCGGTCATGTCTACATAGTTCTCGAACCCGTAGGGTCCTCACGCTTAACATTCGTTGACGATATAGTACTATATGAGTTATGTATGTTGGTGACTGAATGTTGTTTGGAGTCCGGGATGAGATCACGGACATGACGAGGAACTCCGGAATGGTCCAGAGATAAAGTTTGATATATGGGATAATAGTGTTTGGTCACCGGAAGGGTTCCGGAATTCACCGGAAGGGGTTCCAGATGTTTCCCGAAATGTTTGGGTACGAGAACACTTTATTTGGGCCAAAGGGGAAAGCCCACAAGGTTTTTGGAAAGCGCAAAAGGAAGTTTTGCGGAGTCCAGGGGCCAGACGCCAGGGTCCCTGGCGTCTAGGTCCAGACACCGGGAACCCTGGCGTCTGGCCCTGGAGTCCGAGAAGGACTCTTGCCTTTCGGGTGAAACCGACTTTGTGGAGGCTTTTACTCCAAGTTTTGACCCCAGGGCTCAACATATAAATAGAGGGGTAGGGCTAGCACCCAAGACACATCAAGAAACACCAAGCCGTGTGCTGGCAACCCCGTCCCCTCTAGTTTATCCTCCGTCCTAGTTTTCGTAGTGCTTAGGCGAAGCCCTGCGGAGATTGTTCTTCACCAACACCGTCACCACGCCATCGTGCTGCCGGAACTCATCTACTACTTCGCCCCTCTTGCTGGATCGAGAAGGCGAGGACGTCACCGAGCCGAACGTGTGCAGAACTCGGAGGTGCCGTGCTTTTGGTACTTGGATCGGTCAGATCGTGAAGACGTACGACTACATCAACCGCGTTGATATAACACTTCCGCGAACGGTCTACGAGGGTACGTAGACAACACTGTCCCATCTCGTTGCTATGCATCACCATGATCTTGCATGTGCGTAGGAATTTTTTGAAATTACTACGTTCCCCAACAGTGGTATCAGAGCCAGATTTTATGCGTAGATGTCATATGCACAAGTAGAACACAAGTGAGTTGTGGGCGATATAAATCATACTGCTTACCAGCATGTCATACTTTGGTTCGGCGGTATTGTTGGATGAAGCGGCCCGGACCGACATTACGCGTACGCTTACGCGAGACTGGTTCTACCGACGTGCTTTGCACACAGGTGGCTGGCGGGTGTCAGTTTCTCCAACTTTAGTTGAACCGAGTGTGGCTACGCCCGGTCCTTGCAAAGGTTAAAACAACACCAACTTGACGAACTATCGTTGTGGTTTTGATGCGTAGGTAAGAACGGTTCTTGCTAAGCCCAGTAGCAGCCACGTAAAACTTGCAACAACAAAGTAGAGGACATCTAACTTGTTTTTGCAGGGCATGTTGTGATGTGATATGGTCAAGACATGATGCTAAATTTTATTGTATGAGATGATCATGTTTTGTAACCGAGTTATCGGCAACTGGTAGGAGCCATATGGTATTCGCTTTATTGTATGCAATGCAATCGCCCTGTAATGCTTTACTTTATCACTAAGCGGTAGCGATAGTCATAGAAGCATAAGATTGGCGAGACGACAACGATGCTACGATGGATATCAAGGTGTCGCGTCGGTGACGATGGTAATCATGACGGTGCTTCTGAGATGGAGATCACAAGCACAAGAAGATGATGGCCATATCATATCACTTATATTGGTTGCATGTGATGTTTATATTTTATGCATCTTATCTTGCTTTGATTGACAGTTGCATTATAAGATGATCTCTCACTAAATTATCAAAGTATAAGTGTTCTCCCTGAGTATGCACCATTGCGAAAGTTCTTCGTGCTGAGACACCACGTGATGATCAGGTGTGATAGGCTCTACGTTCAAATACAACGGGTGCAAAACAGTTGCACATGCGGAATACTCAGGTTAAACTTGATGAGCCTAGCATATAACAGATATGGCCTCGGAACACGGAGACCGAAAGGTCGAGCGTGAATCATATAGTAGATATGATCAACATAGTGATGTTCACCTTTGAAACTACTCCATCTCACGTGATGTTCGAACATGGTTTAGTTGATATTGATCACGTGATCACTTAGAAGATTAGAGGGATGTCTATCTAAGTGGGAGTTCTTAAGTAATATGATTAATTGAATTTAAATTTATCATGAACTTAAGTCCTGGTAGTATTAGCATATCTATGTTGTAGATCAATAGCTCGCGTTTAGCTCCCCTGTTTTATTTTTGATATGTTCCTAGAGAAAACTAAGTTGAAAGATGTTAGTAGCAATGATGCGGATCGGATCCGTGATCTGAGGTTTATCCTCATTGCTGCACAGAAGAATTATGTCCTTGATGCACCGCTAGGTGACAAACCTATTGCAGGAGCAGATGCAGATGTTATGAACGTTTGGCTAGCTCAATATGATGACTACTTGATAGTTTAGTGCACCATGCTTAAACGGCTTAGAATCGGGACTTCAAAGACGTTTTGAATGTCATGGACCATATGAGATGTTCCAGGAGTTGAAGTTAATATTTCAAGCAAATACCCGAGTTGAGAGATATGAAGTCTCCAACAAGTTCTATAGCTAAAATATGGAGGAGAATAGCTCAAGCAGTGAGCATGTGCTCAGATTGTCTGGGTACTACAATCGCTTGAATCAAGTGCGAGTTAATCTTCCAGATAAAATAGTGATTGACAGAATTCTCTAGTCACCATCACCAAGTTAGTAGAACTTCGTGATGAACTATAATATGCAAGGGATAACGGAAACGATTCCCAAGCTCTTCGTGATGCTGAAATCGACGAATGTAGAAATCAAGAAAATCATCAAGTGTTGATGTTAAACAAAACCAATAGTTTCAAGTAAAGGGACAAAGGGGGAACTTCAAGAAGAACGGCAAGCAAGTTGCTGCTCAAGTGAAAAAAACCCAAGTCTGAACCTAGGTCTGAAACTGAGTGCTTCTACTGCAAAGGGACTGGTCACTGGAAGCGGAACTACCCCAAGTAATTGGCGGATAAGAAGGATGGCAAAGTGAACATAGGTATATTTGATACACATGTTATTGATGTGTACTTTACTAGTGTTTATAGCAACCCCTCAGTATTTGATACTAGTTCAGTTGCCAAGAATAGTAACTCGAAACGGGAGTTGCAGAATGAACAGAGACTAGTTAAGGGTGAAGTGACGATGTGTATTGGAAATGGTTCCAAGATTGATATGATCATCATCGCACACTCCCTATACTTTCGGGATTAGTGTTAAACCTAAAATAAATGTTATTTAGTGTTTGCGTTAAGCATGAATATGATTGGATCATGTTTATTGCAATACGGTTATTCATGTAAGTTAGAGAATAATTGTTGTTCTGTTTACATGAATAAAACCTTCTATGGTCATACACCCAATGAAAATGGTTTGTTGGATCTCGATCGTGGTGATACACATTTTCATAATATTGAAACCAAAAGATGCAAAGTTAATAACACTAGTAGAAAAAGGGTCAAATGTTCACCCCTTTAGCACTGGTTTGTATTTGAGCTGGCACTAATGTGACCATTAGTGCCGGTTCGAATGGCTATGCATTAGTGTCGGTTCGTAATTAACCTTTAGTACCGGTTCGTGCCACGAACCGGTAGTAAAGGGGTGGTGGCAGGCTGGCGTCAGGCCAGGGCCCCACGAGCCCCTTTAGTGATGGTTTGTGACACAAACCGGTACTAAAGGTCTAAACTATAGTACCGGTTTGTGTCACCAACCGGCACTAAAGAGTCTTATCCTATAGTCCCGGTTGGGCAATTTTCAAACTCTACCCCCCCCCCCCCCCCCCGTGTATCGCCATTTCAGTTTTGAAAAAATCAAAAGAAAATGATAAAAACTTCAAAAAATAAAATCCTTGGAGAGGTAGTAATATTACTACATCTACTAGTTAGGAAAATTTGAAAACTTAAATTTGGACATGTTTTGCAAAAAGTGTAGGGAAAATGTAAAATGGCTATAACTTTTGCATACGATGTCAGAAAAAAACGTATAATATATCAAAAAATTCAGCACGAAAATCCGCATCCGATGGAGACCGCCTACGGCCTGTTTGCAATTTTTTAGAATCCTCAAATTCCAAAAGGAAAAAAAGATATGGTCAAATTTCAGTTTTTTTAAAAAAATTGGTTAAATCTGGTCAAACTACTTATTCAAGAAGTATTAATGTTACTACATAATTATTCAAGAATATTAGTGTTACTAAATAATTATTTCAATTTTTTGAATTTTGGTTAAATCTGGTCAAACTATGGTCAAACTGTGGTCAAACTATGGTCAAACTTATTCAAGAAATATTAGTGTTACTAAATAATTACTGTTTTTTAGAATAATAGTTTCAAACTCAAAAGGTGAAACGTGTGGCCTAATGCTCAAGCTAAACTGCTGAGGATTAATAGGATTGACAGCTTACATTTGTCAGGAAAACAACAAGTGCAGACTTGGAATGTAGGGGGAATAGAACTCCGAAGTTAAGCGTGCTCACGCTGGGGGAGTGAGAGGATGGGTGACCGGCTGGGAAGTTAGGCGATTTGGAATGAGTGATCCACACTTGAGCAGTTAAGAGAGGTGATTAGAGACTAAATCACCAAATAATTCAGAAAAATTAAAAATAAAAAAAAGTCAAATTTTTTTCCAAAATTTTCAAAAAAAAACCCTTTAGTACCGGTTGGTAACACCAACCGGTACTAAAGGTCCCCCATACCAGGGCGCGAGCTCACGCCACGTGGTGGCACTTTAGCGCCGGTTCGTGCCGAACCGGTACTAAAGGGGGGGGGGGCTTTAGTGCCCACCCTTTAGTGCCGGTTACGGAACCGGCACTAAAGGCCCTTATGAACCGGTTTTAAAGCTCCGTTTTCTACTAGTGTAATGATAGTGCAACTTATTTATGGCACTGCCGTTTAGGTCATATTGGTGTAAAGCGCATGAAGAAAATCCATGCTGATGGGCTTTTGGAATCACTTGATTATGAATCAGTTGATGCTTGCGAACCATGCCTCACGGGCAAGATGACTAAGACTCTGTTCTCCGAAACAACGGAGCGAGCAACAGATTTGTTGGAAATCATACATATTGATGTATGTGGTCCGATGAATATTGAGGCTCATGGCAGGTATCATTATTTTTTGATCTTCACAGATGATTTGAGCAGATATGAGTATATCTACTTGATGAAACACAAGTCTGAAACATTTGAAAAGTTCAAAGAATTTCATAGTGAAGTGGAGAATCATCGTAACAAAAATAAAAAGTTTCTACGATATGATCGCAGAAGTAAAATATTTGAGTTACGAGTTTGGCCTTCAATTAAAACAATGTGAAATAGTTTCACTACTCATGCCACCTAGAACACCACAGCATAATGGTGTGTCCGAACGTCATAACTGTACTTTATTTGATATAGTGCAATCTATGATGTCTCTTACCGATTTACCACTATTGATTTGGGGTTATGCATTAGAGACAGCTGCATTCACGTTAAATAGGGCACCATCTAAATCTATTGAGACGACACCGTATGAACTATGGTTTGGCAAGAAACCTAAGCTGTCGTTTCTTAAAGTTTGAGGTTGCAATGCTTATGTGAAAAAGTTTCAACCTGATAAGCTCAAACCCAAATCAGAGAAGTGTGTCTTCATAGGATACCCAAAAGAAAAATGTTGGGTACACCTTCTATCACAGATCCGAAGGTAAGATATTCATTGCTGAGAATGGATCCTTTCTAGAGAAGGAGTTTCTCTCAGTGAGTGGGAGGAAAGTAGAACTTGATGAGGTAACTGTACCTGCTCCCTTATTGGAAAGTAGTTCATCACAGAAATCTGTTCCTGTGACTACTACACCAATTAGTGAGGAAGCTAATGATGATGATCATGTAACTTCAGATCAAGTTACTACCGAACCTCGTAGGTAAACCAGAGTGAGATCCACACCAGAGTGGTACGTAATCCTGTTCTGGAGGGTCATGTTACTTGACCATGACGAACCTACGAACTATGAGGAAGCGATGATGAGCCCAGATTCCACGAAATGGCTTGAGGCCATGAAATCTGAGATGAGATCCATGTATGAGAACAAAGTATGGACTTTGATTGACTTGCCTAATGATTGGCGAGCCATTGAGATTAAATGGATCTTCAAGAGGAAGACAGACGCTTATAGTAGTGGTACTATCTACAAAGCTAGAATTGTCGCAAAAAGGTTTTCGACAAGTTCAAGGTGTTGACTACGATGAGAGTTTCTCACTCGTATCTATGCTTAAGTCTGTCTGAATCATGTTAGCAATTGCCACATTTTATGAAATCTGGCAAATGGATAAACAAATTTACATTCCTTAATGGATTTATTAAAGAAGAGTTGTATATGATGCAACAAGAAAGTTTTGTCAATCCTAAAGGTGCTAAAAAAATATGCAAGCTCCAGCGATCCATCTATGGACTAGTGCAAGTGAAAGAACATGCGGTGCCCCCATGTTTGGTTTTGGTAATTGATGACAATCTCTATGGACTAATGGTTGCCTTGAGTTATATTTGAAGGTTTTGTCCATAGGCTTTTCTTGGAGTACATGTGTTGGTTTCAAGAAGAGTTTGTGTCGACCAAGGTGCTATTCAAGGAATTATCCAAAGATTGGTCATTTGAGAGTTGAGCTTATTGCAAGCATGTCTTGAAGAAGAAGATTGTGTGATCATTCATGTTTACCTTCAAGACATCATCCAAACGAACAGAGTTGGAAAGATTCAAGGTTGATCAAGACTAAGTCAAGAGTGAATCAAGTTAATCAACTCACAAAGCATAGAAGATGTACCGAGAGTGTCGGAATACTAGAGTAGGGTTACCCTAGTATCCCGAACTTGTGCACGGGTAGTCGCAGCGTCCCGTGGCAAGGCTTGCCGGGTGACCGCCAAGGTCCTCCGTGGTTCCTTTGGAGCCATTCAAGAACAAAGTATCCAGGCCAACAAAGACATCTCAAGACCCCGGCAAGAGGAGCTTGCCGGGAAGGCCAACCAAGGCATCTCAATACACCGGCAAGAGGAGCTTGCCGGGAAGGCCAACTAAGGCATCTCAAGGAACTTGCCGCGACGCGTCGCACATCCCGGCAAGGCCCGGTGAGCGATAAGCTCCCGGGCGCGACAAGACAACAACCGCGGCAAGGCGCTTGCCGCGGCAAGACACCACTGTGCCCGCGCTCCAGCACATCCACCAACGTGTTGCTCTGGGACCCTTCCGGGCATACGTGGCGAGAGGCTGTGCAGCTTGCGGTGCGCGGTGGCAAGCGGCGCTGACAAGATCGCCATTGTGACAAGCGGTGGCGTCCCTGACGGTCCCTTTTACACTGTTTTAGGCGACGCAGACGGGCATTTAAGGCCCTTGTCCCCTGCCGTCAGAGTTAGGTATGATTCACTGTAGCAGGTAGCTGTGCCTACCACAGCACCTTTCCATTTTTGCCTTTACCTCCGTTGCCACCTGTCGGTGACCCCTTGAGCATATAAAAGGCGGCCCATGCGCAATGTAGAGGGGGGTTAGCCAGTTCACAGAACACTCACGCTCGGTCTCGTTAGCTGCTGGTGTGTACTGTAGCACTCCGCGCTCCCGAGCAAGAACTCAATACAAACCACAAAGCAGGAGTAGGGTTTTACGCATCCGTGCGGCCCGAACCTGGGTAAATCGCTCGCGTGTATCGCCTCGATTTGCTCTTTGCATGATCTCCTCCCCCGCCGAACCGAAAGGGACTCGGTCCGCCGGTCCCATAGGTGCCCGTGGATCAGTACCTCGGCATCTTTGGCGCGCCAGGTAGGGGCGTCGAAGTTGTGTGAACCAGATCCGGCGTTCTCACGAGCTAGATCTTCATCATCTTCATCAACATGCCGCCGAAGAAGAAGCCTTCGGAGGCAGCTGCCCCGTCCACGCCTTACCCACCACCGCCGGAGAAAACGGCGGATGGGGCGGGCGTCGGCGGAAGAACGGGCGTCGACGAGGAAGCTCACGGTGCTGCCAGGTCCAAGGACAAGGCTGCGCTACCCATCGGCGGCGTAGCCGGCTCCCACAACGACCGGGCGCACTCCAAGACCTCGGCGTCCGTACATGCACCGCGCCCATCTCAGGAGGCGCGGGACCGGCAGCGTCATGGTACTCACGGTACCATGCGTTTGCTAGACCAAGATCGAGCTGGTGGATCTCGGAGCGTTCAAGACCACCATACACGTCAACATGCTGGCACGAGCGAGGCACGGTGGCCTGGACGGGATACTGCTCCTTCTAACATAGTTAGAAGTCCGAGCATATCCCGCTCCTCGCACCGTTCGCCACCACCACCCGCCACTGCAGCAGAAGCTTTGGCACGAGCTCAGCTGCTCCTAGACTACCCTCCAACGGTGGACAAGATCGACGACTGGAGGGCCACCATCCAGAGTCTCATCGGCTTTGCCAACGGTGACACTCCACGGCAGCCGAGCACGTCGCAGCCGCAGCGAGTCAGCCAGGCACGAGCCGGTGGCGACAAGACCGGTGGGGGTGCAACCTCTGTGCACTCTCCACCCCGAAGGCCAAGATCGCCGACTCGCCGGATCCATCTCGACAGCGACTCCACCGCGTCGTCAGATCCACGAGCTCGTCGCGATCAGCGCCAAGTTCTTCACGAACGACAACAAGAAGACGCTCATACTCGCATCGAGCGCCGAAGAGAAGCGCGACGTCAATCAGACCAGCGCGCTGGGCCCTCTGTTGACATGCATGCGCCCGGGGAACCAGGCGACTTGCCGTACGCGGTAGGTTGCCCTGCGTTTACTCGTGAGCTGCGGCAAGTCCAGTGGCCCAGCATGAAGAATTTCAAGCCAGATGTACCAGAGAAGTACGACGGCAAGTTGCATCCGTCGGAGTTCCTCGGCATCTACACCATCGCGGTGCAGGCTGCTGGGGGGCGAGAAGACAAGATCCTTGCCAACTACTTCCCGCTGGTGCTCAAGCCCAACGTCAGGTCCTGGCTCATGCACTTGCCGGACAACTCCATATCCTCCTGGGCAGACCTATGCCATCAGTTTGTTGGCGCCTTTACAGGCGGCCACAAACCTCATGGCCAAGAGAGTGACCTTCGTCTGCTCGCCCAGAAGGAAGGAGAGCCTCTGCGCAAGTATATTCAGAGATTCAGCCGTGTGCAGCACAACATTCCAAATGTCCACCCTGCCGCGGTTATCAGCGCGTTCCATCAGAACATGCGTAACCGCAGGATGCGGGAGGAGATGGCGATGTGCAAGATCAGAGACGTCAGCGAGCTGTATGCCCTGGCCGACAAGTGTGCACGTGCTGAGGAAGGGAGGAAACTCCCCAGAGAGAATGTAGGAGCAGGAGGATCTGACAGTGAGGATGCTGCCCCCGCAAAGAAGAACCGGCGGCGGAACAGGAAGAAGAAAGGCAAAGAGGTGCTAGTCGTTGAGCAGTCCGGCAACGAAGGTGGCGCCAAGAAAGCCAAAGTTGGTAGCTCCGGCAAGGAGGTTGCCGCATGCACCAACTGTCAGGCTGTGGCGGTCGCCGACAAGCAGGACGGCACCGACAAGCAGTACTGCAAGATTCACTGCAGCAAGGGCCATGAACTCCAGAGCTGCAAGAAGGTCGAGCAGCTTGTCCAGCAGCAAAAGGCTGAGTACGAGCGACGAGACAAGGAGAGGGCCCAAGGAGGCGCTGGAGAATCTGGCAAGAAGCGCGCCGGCCGGGGAGGACGCAGCGGCAAGGCCAAGCAGCGGCAAGGAGACAGACCCCCCCGCGGCCGCGACAAGGATGAAGATGACGACGACGATGACGAAGACATGGATGATGTTGAGACCAGTGAGCAGGAGTTCCAGAAAGCCACAGAGGTCTTGTGCGTTGACGGCGGTGCTTCTCTGCATACTTCGCACTGCCAACTCAAGCAGTGGGTGCGGGAAGTCAATGCAGCAGAGCCACCTGTCGAGTCACGCAAGCTTCTGAAATGGTCCAGCACGCCTATCATCTTTGACATTGAGGACCACCCTGATCGCACAATTGCGGTCGGGTGCTTGCCGATGTTGGTTTCACCAACTATCCGCAACCTCAAGGTCACTAAGATGTTAGTTGACGGCAGGGCCGGCTTGAACCTGATCTCCTCCGCTGTACTCCAGAAACTCCAGATCCCTGACAGCGAGCTCGAAGAGACCGGCACATTCCAAGGAATCAACCCGGGAAGGAGCAAGCCGAAGGGGAAGGTCATGTTGCCAGTAACATTTGGCAGCGAGCTGAACTTCAGGACTGAGAGGGTCACATTTGACGTTGCCGACATTCCATTGCCTTACAATGGGATACTTGGCCGTCCAGCACTCGCCAAGTTCATGGCAGCCTCTCATTACGCATACAACATGCTGAAGATGCCAGGCCCGATAAGCGTCATCTCTGTCCTCGGCGACAAGAAGGATGCTCTTATCTGTGCCGACAAGATCTACCGGAAGCAGCAGCCGCAGCAGATCACAAGTCACTTGCCGCTGAAGCTCCCGGGGGGAAGAAGAAGACCAAGTCCGGCAAGAGTTCTGATGCCCACTCCGGCAAGCGCACCTCTTCGGAGTGCTGCGCTGCCGTCGAGGACGCACCATCGAGCTCCACCGGCAAGTGCAAGAAGACAATGGCAGCTCCGCCAGAGACGAAGAAGGTGTCCGCCAAGGAGGACGGCACTGGTGGTACCTTCACCATCAGTGCCACTCTCGACCCTAAATAGGAAAGCGCGCTCATTGCTTTCCTGCGGGCGAATGTCGACGTGTTTGCATGGCAACCGTCTGACATCCCCGGTGTTCCCAGGAAAGTGATTGAGCACCACCTTGCCGTTTGTCCTCATGCGCGGCCCGTCAAGCAAAAGGCCAGGAAGCAGGCAGTGGAGCGCCAAGAATTCATTGCAGAAGAAATCAAGAAGTTGGAAGCGGCAGGCCTTGTCAGAGGAGTACTCCATCCTACGTGGTTGGCCAATCCTGTAGTCGTGCGCAAGGCAAACGGGAAATGGAGACTTTGTATCGATTTTACCGATGTTAACAAAGCTTGTCCCAAAGACCCATTTCCTTTGCCGCTCATTGACCAGATTGTTGACTCCACAGCCGGATGTGATTTGCTTTCATTTCTTGACGCATACTCAGGATACCATCAGATCTTCATGGCAGAAGAGGATGAGGAGAAGACCGCATTTATTACTCCATGTGGCACGTACTGTTTCGTACGAATGCCTTTCGGATTAAAAAATGCTGGTTCAACATTTGCAAGAGTAGTCCATGTCGCCCTTGAGCCACAAATACACAGAAATGTGGAAGCTTACATGGATGACATAGTGGTCAAGAGCAAGGACAGAGCAACTTTGATCCAATATTTAGACGAGACCTTTGCAAATCTGCGCAAGATCAACCTCAAGCTCAACCCCGAGAAGTGTGTGTTTGGAGTCCCCTCCGGCAAGCTTCTCAGGTTCTTCGTGTCTCAGCGGGGAATTGAAGCCAATCCCGACAAGATCAAGGCCATTGAGCAGATTGAAGCACCAAGGCGTGTCAAGGATGTGCAAAGACTTGCTGGTTGCGTGGCTGCTCTCAGCAGGTTTATCTCTAGGTCTGCTGAGCGCGCCCTGCCGTTTTTCAAATTATTGAAAAAGGCGGGTCCAATGAAATGGACTCCGGAAGCGGAGGCTGCGCTGCAAGACTTGAAGAGATACCTGTCCTCCCCTCCAATACTTGTCGCACCTAAGCCACAAGAGAAGTTGCTGCTGTATATAGCGGCAACCAATCAAGTGGTTAGTGCTGCGTTAGTAGCAGAGAGGGAGGCAGATGACGAGCCAGCAACCACGGCAAGCGCATCCAGCGACAAGCAACGGGCTTCCCCGGCAAGCTCTGGTCCTGACAAAGATGGATCTGCGCAGATGCGCGAGGAAATACAGAAGAAAATGGTGCAGCGCCCAGTTTACTTTGTCAGTTCCCTTCTGCAGGGGGCTAGGTCAAGGTACTCTGGCGTCCAGAAATTGCTTTTCGGCCTCCTCATGGCCTCGAGAAAGCTGCGCCATTACTTCCAAGCACATGAGATCACAGTTGTCACTCGCTTTCCGCTGAAGAGGATACTACAGAATCCAGAAGCGACAGGCAGGATTGTTGAGTGGGCACTGGAACTGTCAAGCTTTGGCCTCAAGTTTGAGAGCACATCAACTATTCAGAGCAGAGCATTGGCAGAATTCATAGCAGAATGGACGCCAACACCAGATGAAGAAATTCCAGAGACGAGCATCCCCGTCGATGAAGCAAACAAAGAGTGGCTGATGTACTTTGATGGTGCCTTTTCGCTGCAAGGCGCCGGTGCTAGCGTGCTGCTTGTCGCACCCGCTGGAGAGCACCTCAAGTACGTAGTCCAGATGCACTTTCCCAAGGAGCAAGCAACAAACAATGCTGCAGAGTATGAAGGCTTGCTTGCCGGTCTCAGAATCGCGGCAGACCTTGGGATCAAGAAGCTCATTGTCAGGGGTGACTCGCAGCTTGTCGTCCGTCAAGTAAACAAGAGCTATCAAAGTCCGTTGATGGAAGCTTACGTCGACGAAGTGAGGAAGCTAGAAGAGCACTTTGAGGGCCTGCAGATGGAGCATGTTCCAAGAGCTCAGAACGCCATTGCCGACGGCCTATCAAAGTGCGCCGCACTTAAGTTACCTGTGGAACCAGGGATCTTTGTGCTCAAGCTGACTCAGTCGTCCGTAACGCCATCAACTGGACAGAGCAAGAAGAGGAAGTTGATTTCTGATGACTATTTTCCGGCAGAGCTCCCCGAAGCCGCCGCCAAGAAGGTCCCCAAGATCAACGCAAAGAGCGCTGAGGAGCAGTCTGCTCCGGCAAGCCCTAGGGTTTGTTCCGTTGAAGCAGAAGCTCCCGACAAGTTTTGCTCCGGCAAGCTTGCCGGGGAACGTCAAGCTCCGGAAGAGGCTCAGGTTCTCGCCGTAGAAGCGGATGTTCCCACAGCAGCAGATTTGCCTTTAGTCCTTGTTGTCGAGCCACAAGCTCCAGCATGGGCACAGCAGATTGTCCATTTCCTTCAGACAGGAGAACTTCTCGAGGAGCAAGAAGAAGCGGAAAAGGTAGCCCGGCAGTCAAGTATGTACCAGTTTGTCGACAAGACACTGTACAGAAGAAGACTCAATGGAGTGAAATTGAAGTGTATTCACCGGGAAGACGGACAAAAGCTGTTGGCAGAGATACATGGAGGCATATGTGGACACCACATTGGCGCAAGAGCACTTGTCGGAAAAGCATTCCGGCAAGGTTTCTTCTGGCCAATAGCCCTCCAGGATGCAACTGCACAAGTAACCAAGTGTGAAGCGTGCCAGTTCCATTCCAAGCAGATACACCAGCCAGCTCAAGCTCTCCAGACGATCCCTTTATCCTGGCCATTTTCGGTCTGGGGGCTCGACATCCTCGGTCCCTTTCCCCGAGCTGTCGGGGGCTTTGAGAACTTGTATGTTGCAATCGACAAGTTCACAAAGTGGCCGGAAGTGGAACCAGTGAGGAAGGTGACAGCACAGTCAGCAGTCAAGTTCTTCAGGTCGATTGTTTGCCGCTTCGAGATCCCTAACAGGATAATCACCGACAACGGTACACAATTCACGAGCCGCACCTTCATGCAGTACGTCCAAGATCTTAGCGCCAAGGTCTGCTTCGCTTCTGTTGCTCACCCGAGAAGCAACGGTCAAGCGGAGAGGGCAAATGCTGAAGTGCTGCGCGGACTCAAGACCAGAACTTTCGACAGGCTGCACAAGTGCGGAAGAAACTGGATCGAGGAGCTGCCGGTGGTTCTTTGGTCGATCAGGATGACGCCAAATCGAGCCACTGGCCAGACACCTTTCGCTCTAGTCTATGGAGCAGAGGCAGTTCTCCCCACGGAACTCGTATACGGGTCACCTCGAGTGCTCGCTTATGATGAGCTCGAGCAAGAGCAGCTGCGACAAGATGACGCGCTGCTCCTTGAGGAAGACCATCTTTAGGCTGCTGTGCGAGCTGCTCGCTACCAGCAAGCTTTGCGCCGCTACCATAGCCGCAAAGTTAACGCCAGAAGTCTCGAGGAAGGCGACCTTGTTCTTCAGCGTGTTCAGTCCGCCAAGAATTCCAACAAGTTGACGCCGAAGTGGGAAGGCCCTTACCGGGTGAAACGAGTCAGTAGGCCTGGCGTTGTCCGCCTTGAGACCGAAGATGGCATTCCGGTGAGCAACTCCTGGAACATTGAGCATCTTCGTAAGTTTTACCCGTAAGGCGCGGTTGCCGGAACCAGTTCCGGCAACCACCTTTTGTACAAGTCTTGCCGCTGTTGCATGTAATCCTTTGTACAAAGCCGGGCGCAGACCCTGTGCATAAGTAAAGCTCATGTGCTCCGCACATTTTGTCGATTTCATGCTTTCTATTTTTTGGCATATATGATCTGACACTTTGTGCAGCACCTACTCCACGGTAAGCAATAACGAGCCGTAAAGCTCCATATCTGTATTGTCTCTTCTTTCTTTTGAAAGGAAGGTTCCCCTCGCCCACAAGTTTGCCGGGGGAAAGGAGAAGACGATGGTATGGACCAGGCGTCGTTCAAGAAAGTTTCGCCTTGCCGGGAAGCAAACAACAGAAAAGCTAAGTTGCCAAAGTTTGAGCAATCAAATTTTTTTAAATTTTAAGTTATCTCCCTTGAAGGACCGCACTTTGTATGGAAAACCTGTGCGCGGAGGAACCAACTCGTAGCTAGTTGCGCCCTTATTTTGTTTCGAGTCCGCTCAACAACTTAAGTGAGCTGCAACTAGTTGCGACAAGGTTTCTTGCCGGTAGCGGCACTGCCAGTAGGCTGCTGACGTTCCGCACTCAGCGCTCGCGGCTCAGGTGCCTACACCGGCAAGTTCCCTAAAAGCGTAGGGCAAAAACATACAAAGGGAGGAATCAAGTAAAGGGAATAACGTTGCGATCATTGCCCAGAATAGAGTTATATTACAAAAATAGCTTGTCGCGGCTCTAACAGATTGTTTTCATGACATGGTAAACAGCGACAAGGAAAGAAGAAATGGGCGGCCTAATCTACGCGATCGCCTTCGACCCTCTTGATCCCGCTCACCTTGTCCACAATGGGTGCGACAAGGGCCTTGAGCTCCTCCAGATGAGCATCCGGCGGGAAGGTCCTGAGGACGTTGGTGAGGCGGAGGCCCGGATTGCGGAAGGCCACCTTCATCAACACTTTCTGAAGAGCTCCTGCGCAGATCTTGCGTGACTCGTCGGCCAGCTGCTTCAGGATCTTCTCCCGGAGCCGCTGGAGGGCCGTCGCCACGCCCTTGAAGAACAAGACGAGCTTGGCGCTGGGTTGGAGGTTCTCGTCGGAGGGATACCCGAGATCCTCCGTCCCCAGCTGCGCCAGCTCCTTGTCGATGTCTGTGGCGGCATTCACAAGACTCTCCGTCCAGTGCGTCACAGTCTCCCTGAAAGCGTTCTGGGCAGCGGCAGCACTCTCCAGCAGCGCCTTGTCGGCCTTGATTTCCTCCTCCAAGGCCGCCTCCTGTTTCTTGGCGCCGTCCAGCGTCTTGGTCAGAGTGGACAGCTTCAACACAAGATCTGCATTATAGTTCTTGGCGGCGCTGAGCTCCTTTCCCTTCTCGGAGAGATCGGCCTCCAGCCGCGCCACCTTCGTCTTCAACTCCTCCTTGGCGGCCTCGGCGGCGGCGGCGGCGTCCTCTGCTTGTTTGAGGGCTCCGCCGAGTTTTTCCTCGTGCGCGGCAAGCTCCTCCTCGTGGGCGTCGAGATTGACCTTCCGCTGCGCCAGCTCGCCCTCCTCCGCGGCTAGCTTCACAGCGGCGAGTCGCTGCCGCTCTTCGACTTCGGCCTTCTCGAGGAGGAAGGCCTTCTGCGCTTCAGCGAGCTGCTCCCGCTCCTCCGCCAGGGATCGGAGGGCTTCCTGGTGGAAACCCCGAGCTCTTTCGCACGCTTTTCGATGTCTGCTCCCGCCTTCGCAACAAGCGCCTCGCGAGATTCCAGCTTGGCTTGCCGCGCGCGGTAGAGCGACAGCAACTTCCGCAGCAGCCGCTCTTCCTGAGGTTCGTTGCTGCCGCTGCTCGGCGCGTCGACCAGCGTCAGTCCCGCGGAGGCGAGCACCTCCCCGTCAAAGATCTCCCCCTCGACCGGCGCCCTGGAGCTTGATGCCCAGGGAAGGTTCGTCGTCGTCGGCCTTCAAATAGACACCTGGCTGACGCTCTTTGGAGCCTGGCACTGCGGCAGCAGCGGACGGGTCGGCGGTCGGTGTAGCGCCTGGCGCTCCTGCGGCCTCAGGGCCGTCAGTACAATCGCCGGACTCCTCGCCAGGCACCGTGGCAGCGGCCTTGGCGGCCTCTGCGCCGGCAGGATTGTCAGCACTGGCCGCTTCTTCGGCGGCAACCTCGGTCTCCATCTGCTCCGCAGCAGATGGGTCTGACGGCCGGAAAAGGGGAGAAGAGTCAAGCAAAAATCCAACAAAAAGAAGAATCCAAGGGAAGTTTTGAAGCAAGAGGAGTACCTGTGCCGGGTTCTGCAGTCGTGGTCTCCACCGTCGGGGGGGCCACTGGCGCTGTCCCTTGCCAGAGACTTCTCCCTTACCGGGAAACCCTCCCTTGCCGGAGAGTTCTCCCTTGTCGGGGGATTCTCCCTTGGCTCCTGGTAAGGCTGCTCTGCTCCTACACAAATCAGCAATCAAATATTAGCAAAGACGGAGTATCCATGCGCACCTCACAAGCGAAAAGCAAACCATATAGTTACGCTGGGGGCTGCTCTGGAGAAAGGTTGCCGGGTCCGGCAAGGTTGTCTCGGGCGCACCCCCTGTCGTCGCGGTGGGCTCGTCCTCAATGACAATCACCGGGACCTTGGCCCTCTTTGCTGCTCTCTGGGCCAGAGTCCTAAAGAGGAACAAGTTCGGAGGAAAGCAAATGAGACACAAGACCAGCAGTAAGGATCGAAGAACTGCAAGTATAACAAGGGAGTCTTACTCTTCTTCTTCTTCCTCGTCGGAGCTGAACGCGGAGAAGTCAAAGTCTGGCTCACGTCCGGCGCGAGGAGGCGGAGGAGTAGCTTCCCTTGGCCGCTTGGCGGGAGCAGTGGCTGCGGTCTGAGACGACCCCGCCCCGGCTGTCGCCGCGGCGTGAGAAGCGGCAGGAGCAGAAGCGGTGGTCCGGGAGGACCCCGCTCCAGTTGCCGCATCATTGTGAGGCGCTCCCGCGGCAACAGTGCTTGCCGCGGTGGAGCGTGTCGCGCGGCGCGGCGGCTGTGGACTCGCTTGCCGCTCCGCCACGTCCCCGGCCTTGCGGAGACGCCTTCTTGGTGGAGATGGAGGCTCTGCTTGCGGCGAGCTGTCTGAAGACGAGGTGGAAGATGAGTTGATCTCCAATGAGCCGCTCATGTCCTTGGCGGGCTCGCTTGACCCGGCGCCCTGCCCGGCAAGCTCTTTCCCGCCGGCAGGCTCCCCTCGCTCGGCACAGCTTGCCGCCTCTGCTGCCTCTGCCTCCTCCACGATGTATCCAAACTCGCCCGTGGCTGCGGCTGCCGCCACCTCTTCCAGCCTAGTGGCAATGAGTTCCATCTCCGCATCGGTGGTGTCGCGGGTGAGGCTGTCCTTCTCGTCGGAGCGGATTGGCACTTCTACCAAGTCATTGAAGAACTGCTGCACGACATCGTCTGCAGGCTCCTGCCAAGTTGGCACAATTCCATGCGAGTCGCACTCCGGCATCATTGCTCGAATGCGTTCGAGCGCGGAATTGTTGCACAACGGAACGACACCCCCCGGCAACCTGAAAACTTCGGGATGTTGGGGGTCATACTTGAAGAGCTCCTGGAGCATCGCGTTGAGCTCCATGACTGTGAAGTTGAAGTTGAGGCCCGGCCGCAGCCTCATGATGACTGCCGCATTCTTGAACTCCCAAGTGGGCCTCCCCCGTTCCTGCAGGGGGGAGATGCGGCGGCGAAGGAAGTCTACGCCAACAGCGCCTACAGTGAGCCCGGCAAGCCTGAGGCGCAAGATCCGGGTGACAGCAATCTTCAGCCTGTCGTCTTCCGGGGCCATGTCACTCCAATCGCTGTCGCGTGCTACTGGGGTTTGGCGTCGGGTGGTGAATGGCTGCGGGTTCTCTTCGTCAATCCAGCACCAGTCTGCTCTCCACTCCTCCCACTTGCCGCGGAATTCTCCCTCCAGATAGGTTTCCTTCTTGCCGGCCCTTGAGATCCAGGCGATTCCGCCGGATAAAGGTTCTCCTCTCTCTACTCGGGGTATGAAGAAGTGGCGGAAGAGGGCTATGTTGGGATGGACTCCGACAAAGTTTTCGCAGAGATGTGCGAAAACTGCCATGGTCAGAACGGCATTGGGGGTGAAGTCAAGGAGGTGGAATCCGTAGGTATTCATGATGTCAGAGAAAAATTTAGAGAAAGGCGGGCAGAGCCCGCAGTAGAAGAATAAGGCGAAGAAGGGGTATCCATTTGGGGCCTTCTTCCAAGCGGCGGCGGGGAGTACCTTCGTGCGCGGGTGCGCTCGCGTCTCCGTCGACCAGAAGAGGTAGTAGCTCTCCCTCAGCTCCTTCGCGGCAAGCTTGGGGGGGAAGACTGCTCGCTCCTTCCGCAGCGCTGCAAGCCGCTGCGCCTCGGTCGACTTCACGACCTTCCCCTTGTCGGCTTTTGGAGCCATGGCGGAGGTGGTGGAGGAGGTCGACGGCGTTGATGGAGCTGGTGGCGATGGGGGGCGGAGCGCTGCTCTCTTTCGGCTTCGGGAAGACGAGGGAGCGGCGGAGATTTCTGAGATTAGAAGCAGCAACGGGCGAATGGGCGAACTACCCCTATTTCCCCTGCTTATAAAGAGGGAGGGGGCGGACGTTCCGCATTTCCAAATAAAGTAACCACCGACGATCTCTCCCATGACGCCGCATTCGACGCGTGCCGTTCGGGGAGGGCGCGGTGGATACGGAGTGAGATATGGCGTAACCTAGGCCGCGCGTGCCCGTGCCCTGTTTTGGGCCTGGCCCAACAGCGCTCGGCACCGTGTATGGCCCAGGCCCGGGGGCTCCTGTCAGTGTACTAGAGTAGGGGTATCCTAGTATCCCGAACTTGTGCACGGGCAGTCGCAGCATCCCGCGGCAAGGCTTGCCGGGTGACCGCCAAGGTCCTCCGTGGTTCCTTTGGAGCCATTCAAGAACAAAGTATCCAAGACAAAGAGACAAGACCCCGGCAAGAGGAGCTTGCCGGGAAGGCCAACCAAGGCATCTCAAGGAACTTGCCGCGACGCGTCGCACGTCCCGGCAAGGCCCGGTGAGCGACAAGCTCCCGGGCGCGATAAGACAACAACCGCGGCAAGGCGCTTGCCGCGGCAAGACACCACTGTGCCCGCGCTCCAGCACATCCACCAACGTGTCGCTCTTGGACCCTTCCAGGCGTACGTGGCGAGAGGCTGTGTAGCTTGCGGTGAGCGGTGGCAAGCGGCGCTGACAAGATCGCCATCGTGGCAAGCGGTGGCGCCCTTGACGGTCCCTTTTGCACTGTTTAGGCGACACAGACGGGCATTTAATGCCCTTGTCCCCTGCCGTCAAGGTTAGGTATGATACACTGTAGCAGGTGGCTGTACCTACCGCAACACCTTTCCATTTTTACCCTTTGCCTCCGTTGCCACCTGTGGGTGACCCCTTGAGCATATAAAAGGAGGCCCGTGTGCAACGTAGAGGGGGGTTCGAAAAACACTCACGCTCGGTCTCGCTAGCTGCTGGTGTGTAATGTAGCACTCCACGCTCCCGAGCAAGAAATCAATACAAACCACAAAGCAGGAGTAGGGTTTTACGCATCCGTGCGGCCCGAACCTGGGTAAACTGCTCGAGTGTTTCGCCTCGATCCGCTCTTTGCACGATCTCCGCCCCCGCCGAACCGAAAGGGACTCGGCCCGCCGGTCCCATAGGTATTCGTGGATCAGTCCCCCGACAGAATCCTTACCCAAAACTTGAAAACTTCACAGCACAAAACTTAACAGAAAACTCGTAAGCTCCGTTAGTATAAGAAAACAAAAGACCACTTCATGGTACTGTAATGAACTCATTCTTTATTTATATTGGTGTTAAACCTACTGTATTCAAACTTCTCTATGGTTTATAAACTATTTTACTAGCCATAGATTCATCAAAATAAGCAAACAACACATGAAAAACAGAATCTGTCAAAAACAGAACAGTCTGTAGTAATATGAATCAAACGTATACTTATGGAACTCATAAAATTCTCAAATAAATTGCTGGACCTGAGGAATTTATCTATTAATCATCTGCAAAAAGAATTAACTAAATATCACTCTCCAAATAAAAATGGCAGCAATCCTCGTGAGCACTAAAGTTTCTGTTTTTTACAGCATGATCACAAAGACTTTCCCCAAGTCTTCCCAAAGGTTCTACTTGGCACAAAAACTAATTAAAAGTATAAAACCACATCTAAAAAGAGGCTAGATGATTTATTTATTACTCAACAGGAGCAAAAAGTAAGGAACAAAAATAAAGTCGGGTTGCCTCCCAACAAGCGCTATCGTTTAACGCCCGTAGCTAGGCATGATGATTTCAATGATGCTCACATAAAAGATAAGAATTGAAACATAAAGAGAGCATCATGAAGAATATGACTAGAATATTTAAGTCTAACCCACTTCCTATGCATAGGGATTTTGTGAGCAAACAACTTGCGGGAACAAGAATCAACTTGCATAGGAAGGTAAAACAAGCATAACTTCAAAATTTTAAGCACATAGAGAGGAAACTTGATATTATTGCAATTCCTACAAGCATATGTTCCTCCCTCATAGTAATTTTCAGTAGCATCATGAATGAATTCAACAATATAACTAACACCTAAAGCATTCTTTTCATGATCAACAAGCATGCAAAATTTACTACTCTCCACATAAGCAAAATTCTTCTCATTAATAATAGTGGGAGCAAACTCAACAAAATAACTATCATGTGATTGAAAATTAAGATCAAGATGACAAGTTTCATGGTTATCATTATTCTTTAAAGCATACATGTCATCACAATAATCATCATATATAGGAGGCATGCTTTCATCATAATAAATTTGCTCATCAAAACTTGGGGGACAAAAAATATCATCTTCATCAAACATAGCTTCCCCAAGCTTGTGGCTTTGCATATCATTAGCATCATGGATATTCAAGGAATTCATACTAACAACATTGCAATCATGCTCATCATTCAAATATTTAGTCCCAAACAATTTATAGATTTCTTCTTCTAGCACTTGAGCACAATTATCCTTTCCATCATACTCACGAAAGATATTAAAAAGGTGAAGCGTATGAGACAAACTCAATTCCATTTTTTATAGTTTTCTTTTATAAACTAAAATAGTGATAAAACAAGAAACTAAAAGACTCCATTGCAAGATCTAAAGATATACCTTCAAGCGCTAACCTCCCCGGCAACGGCGCCAGAAAAGAGCTTGATGTCTACTACACAACCTTCTTCTTGTAAACGTTGTTGGGCCTCCAAGTGCAGAGGTTTGTAGGACAGTAGAAAATTTCCCTCAAGTGGATAAC